>NC_133662.1:117622748-117929038 GCF_037893015.1 Macrotis lagotis | reverse complement strand
AAAAACCAGTAGGAATGGACTATGCCAATACATTTTAGTTATTAACTTTCCCAGGAACATGCTACAGGCCTTTCAAAACTCATATCAGTTCTTTTAACACATTTAGACTTGAAGGCTTAGAAGTATATCAGCCAAAATATAATTGTATATAAGTGGTTAGACCAAAAGGCCTTAATGCCTAAACAAATCCTATCTTTTCATTCCCCTTTGTTTTTGCTATTTTTCTCAATGTTTCTTCCATTTTAGAGAAGTTTTCTGGCATTGAAAAAAGTTCCATTTTCCCCTCTGAGTCTCATCATCATCTTCCTCCTATCTTTGCCATTTTCTGTAGCTGAATGTACAGGGAATGCAAAAGAGAGACTCTTCTGGTGCCAAATGTCTGCAGGCCTGGCCTATTGCCATTGTCTCTTTTTGCACACATGTGGTTGAATTGGATGTTACCAAGAGGTCCATTTGTTCTGACTGACTGCGGCCCATTTATATGCTTCCATACAAGTGGAGAGGAGCCAGATAGAGCCTGCCTAAGGTCCCCCAATGTCCCATATCGAGACCAAAATATCAGTCCGCTTGCTTCTTCACAATGGGAGCCTTATGGAAGATAAACACTATCTTGTGTACTTCTTGCCAGCTAAAGAAATGTGTTGCAAATTGGAATTTGCTATTGCAAGAGAACGAATACACTAGAGACACTCACGTAGGGGATTTAGCCTAAGGAAGAGAGCTAGATTCAGGGAGGTGTATCATTAATTATGGTTTCCACAGGCAGGTGCTCACCCTGTTCATCTGAGAGAAAAAAAAAAAAAGCTTTGGGGGACTTTGCTTTGTACAGTACCAGCCAGCCAGCTGACACCACCCTGCTTCTGTCCCCTGGGGAAGGAAAAAAAAAGACCTTTTTAAAGAAACTAACAGCATACTCTATGTGTACAGCTACAGCATGCTCTGAGCTCTCTCTCCTGGGTACCCAGGGTACCAGGAGAGAGATTAACATGAAAAACAAATGAGTTCTATGGAGTAAGGATGGGGGGTACAGATGTAGGAGAGGAGGGAAGATAAAAGAGATTTAGGATTTTAATTTACACATGTCTTAGCATATGCATATGTGTGTATATGTGTTTATGTAAATGTACAGTCGTGTTAAATAAAAAAAGAGGGATAACACTAGTAACTTTAGGATTCAGAAAATACCAAACCTCATTTTAAAGCATTCATTTACAAGCATATGGAGGGTTGAATTTAAAAAACAAAAAGCAAAAATATATATCTTCTAGGAGGATTAAATCTCATAGGGCTGTAATTTCCTTCCATAATGGAGCAATATGCCCAGAGAATCAATAGATAAAATCAGTCTGATTGTCTAAAAGGAATGATCCCAGTAAGGAGGAAAAATTCATTGTAGTTTGATTGAGGTTCTGAACTCCAGAAATGATAATAAAATTGCGTTCAACTCATACTAGGATCAGGTGTATGCATAAGGTTTAATGTCCTGCCCAGGGGATGAATTAAAAGGCATTTTCCCTGGATTCCTCGCCTGGAACTCTTGAATATTTTTTATTAATGTCAGAAGCAGTATGTACAGTGGGTACAGATCGAGCTTTAAAGTCAGGACAATCTGCATTCATTTCTCACATCCAAGTCTTGACTCATGGTTGTTTTGTGACACAGGGAGAGTCACCCAAGTTCTCCCTCCTCCAAACAATTCTCTAAAACTATAAGTTGCAAAAAAAGGAAAACCTGCACTATTAGAGTGTGTTTCCTTACCTTGGAGTTCTCATAGGAGTGAAATCATTGGTCTAATTCCAATCAGAGTTCCTAGCCTATTTGATAATTTAGATAACAGTCACCCATTCTGCTCATAGGTTAGAAAGCAGAGGCAATGTGGGTATAATTCCCACTTTCGTAATTCTTACCATGACCTTTTCAGGTAAAACCCCTATTCCCTGTCTCTACCACCCTCATTTTTCTCTGTAGGTTTGTTTTGTTTTGTTTTGTTTTGTTTTGTCTTCTCTTGTTTTGTTTTGTTTTGTTTCCGGGTCAGATATTCAAGTGAGAATTGCAATTTCTGGATGATATTGAGAAGTAATAGGAAGAATTCCAACAAGTCTTTTGCAAGTCTTAAAACACTATATCCAAATTTACAATATGATCTATTTTTTTCGTAGACCATTTTTTTAGACTGGATCATTAGCCTAAGTCATATATGCTAAACATTGGTGTCTCCCAAGACTCTGTTATGGCCCCTCTTTTCTATACTCTTTTGCTAGTCACCTCCCATGCTTTCAACTGTCATCTCTGCTGATAATTCTTATATATTTACTTATTTACTATTTAGCCAAATATAAAATATTTGATTTGATTTTTAAAGTCTCACCTCTCTTCTGATCTCATCTCATGTCTGCAAACTACTCATTAGACACCTCAAATGAGATGTCATGTAAATATTCCAAATTCAACACATTCAAAACTGAATTCATGATCTGTGACTCAAATCCTCTCCTCCTCCTAAGTTCCTTATTACACTTGAAGCTACTACCATCCTCCCAGTCACCCAAACACACACCTTAGAAGTCATTATCTAATACTCATTCTTTCAATCGATTGCCAAGTTTTGTTGTTCCCACTTTTGAAACAGTTCTTTGTATACTTATCTTTCTCTCTTCTTTCTTTCTTTCCTTATGCAGAGGTCTGATTACATCAAAATCCCCATCTCCCTAGTTCTATATTATCCCAGTGACTACTATTCCTAGGATCAAATAGAAAATCCTATGTTTGACTTCTAAAACGAAACTAGGATCCACATGTGATTCAGTGATATTACCTTGCTGTTCCTCAAACAAGACACTCCATTTCTTTTTTCTCACTTAATGTGATATTTTCCAATTACATGTTTTCAAAATTGATTTTTTAAGATGTTGAGTACCAAATTTTTTTCTCCCTTTCTTCCCTCCCCCTTCCTCAAGGTAGCATGTTAAACATTTCTCTATATTAATCGTGTTATGAAAGAAGTATCAGAACAAAAGGGAAAGCCATAAGAAAGAAAAAACAAAAAAGTGAAAATATTATGCTTTGATCCGAATTCAGACTCCATAGACCTTTCTCTGGATGTGTATGGCATTTTCCATTGCAAGAATTTAGAATTGTCTTTGATCATTGTTGCTGAGAAAGAGCTATGTCTACCATAGTTGTTCATTGCACAATGTTGCTATTAATTTATACAATATTCTCCTGATTTAGCTCTCTACCCTCAGCATCAGTTCATGTAAGTCTTTTCAAGTATTTTTTGAAATCTGCCTGCTCATGATTTCTTATAGCATAATAGTATTCCATTGCATTCATATACTATAACTTGTTCAATCATTCCCCAGTTGATGGGCATTCGCTGAAATTCCAATTCTTTGTCACAAAAGAAAGTAAAATTCTATAATACTATGAGTATTTTTCTACATGAAGCTCTTTTTCCCTTTTTATGATTTCTTCAGCATATAGGGTTAGGAGTGGTATTGCTAGATCAAAGGGTATGCATCGTTTTATAGCCCTTTGAGCATAGTTCCAAATTGGTCTCCAGAATGGTTCGATTGGTTCACAATTCCACCAAAAATGCATTAGGGTTCCATTTTCCCACATCTTCTCCAACATTATGATTTCCTTTTTTTTCATATTATCCAATCTGACAGGTGTGAGGTGGTACCTCAAAGTTGTTTTAATTTACTTTTCTCTAATCGGAGTGATTAAGAGCATTTTATGTGACTACAAATAGCTTTAATTTCTTCATCTGAAAACTGCCTATTCATATCCTGTGACCAATAGTCAAAGGAGGAATCAATTTTATCTATATTTTAGAAATGAGGCCTTTTTCAGAGATACTGGCTAAAACATTGTTTCCCAGCTTTCTGCTTTCCTTCTATTCTTGGTTGCATTGGTTTTGTTTTTTAGTTTAGTGTAATCAAAATTATCCATTCTGCATTTCAAATATTCTCTGTCTCTAGTTTGGTAATAAATTTTTCCTTCTCCAAAAAGCTGACAAGGTATTCCTTAGTCTCCCAATTTGGTTATGGTATCACTCATGTCAAAATAATGTACAACATTACTTTGGGTATAGGGTGTGAGATGTCAGTCTATGACTAGTTTCTGCTTTGCGACTTTGCAATTCTTCCAGCAGTTTTAGTCAGACTCCATCTCTTGATTGATTTTTTTTCTAGCTATACTCCATAACTGGAATACTCTCCCTCCTCACTTACAGCTGCCTTCTAGATTTCTTCAAGTCTTCTCTTATTGCCTTCTGCAAAAAGCCTTTCTCATACTTCCTTAAAATTACTGCTTTACCTCTGAGATTATCTACAATTTATCATATGTGTGTGTGTGTAACTATATATATGCATATTTATTTCTATATAATCTATGTGTCCAAGTTTGTACACTTGCCAGCAGGGAATATCTTTTGCTTTTCTATATGCGCAATGCTTAGCACAATGCTTCTTTCTTAATGCTGTTGTCAAAAATTGTACAAAATTAAACTGGTCTTTAAAAAAGTCAGTTTAGGGTCAGCTAGGTTGTGCAGTGGATAAAGCACCTGCTCTGGATTCAGGAGTATCTGGGTTCACATCGGGTCTCAGACACTTGATATTTACCTAGCTATGTGGCCTTGGGCAATCCACTTAACCCCATATGCCTTGCAAAAACCTAAAATAAGTCACTTTACACCATTACTGTACAAATTCATTCAAATGAAAGAAGTATTCTGAACATATGAAACAGGTGGCATAGTGATTAGAATGTGGACCTGGAATTAAGAAGGCTATCTTCATGAGCTCAAATCTGACCTGAGTTACTAGCAGTGTGACATGGACAAGTCACCTAACTCTGCCCTATTTTTTCATCTGTAAAATGAACTAGAAAAGAAGCTGGCAAATCACACCACTATCTCTGACTAGAAAATCCCTAATGGGGGAAATGAAAAAGCAGATAAAGCTGAGAAATGATTAGCAACCATAATATTAAGAATGTATGCTGTTTGAAATAATTTTTCACTCATTAATACCCCCCTCTAAACATGTATGTATATGTATTTCTATGTAGAAATATATATATATATATATATATTCACACAGACATATATAGATACATATAAATTGAATGTGTATTTATTTTTATTGGGGGGAGTAGCACCTTCATGAATGAAAGCAGAGATACAGACAACAGAACATATCCCTCTTTATAAATAAGCAAACTAAATTTTGGTGTCCTTGCAATAACATGACTGCTAAGTGAATATAGAAAGTAATAACTGTGACTTGCTATGTAGTACCAATGCCATCATGACTGTATTAATATTTACTTATATTCTCAATAATAAGAAAATGTCCAAGACACTTGTAAAATGAAACTTTTGAAAAATTTTCCTTCTCTTATTTAACATACATATTTGCAGTACTTCAATCCCCTCTGAGGGGATTGACTCCACCTTGAAACTGACTCAACGATTATTGAGTTCTTGTCTAGATCAGCCATATCATCTGAATCTTTGCCATTTTGCTCATATCCTTTCTAGCTCTCTTTCCTGATTGCTCCATTTCCTTACTAATTACTTTTCTCCTTGGTACTCTTCCTCCACTTCCAAACATGGGCCCTTTCCAGTTCTCTTTATTGTTGCCTTACCTTATTAATGTAAATTACTTGGAAATAGGGGCCATATTTTTTTCTTGGTGTTTTTTCCAGCTTAAGCACTTAGCATAGAGTTAGAAACAGATTAAGTACTTAATAAATTCTTTATCTATCTATCTATCTATCTATCTATCTATCTATCTATCTATGTATCGATCCATACATCCAACTATCTATCTATCCATCTATCATCTTTTTATCTAATCTATCTTAATATCAAACTATAGGACAAGTCAAAACCAATAGAATAATAGAGTCTGGTTACATACCTGACTTCTCTAAGATGTGTGGTTGTAAAATATGTATTTTGGTGGTAATAATTATTTCATGAAGTAACTGATTTTGGCTGTTTGGCTGCATGGATGTTTTCTTACAATTATTCTATGTCAAAAAAAAGTCTAGGAGAAAAGCAAAATTAAAATTAACATATTACCTTCACCCTCAATTTCATCCCACATGCAAATTTATTTTGCTGAGAAAATTTGCATGTTACTAATTAGCAAATAGTTGTTCATTTACTCTTGGCATTACTTAGATATTACTAAGTTACCATAAAAACAGTAAACCTAATCACAAATTGTATTAGTGACTGTAGCTGAACTGGGAGTTATATTCTTTAATTGAACCTGAGTTGGAAAGTGACTGAATATGTTTCAGGGGAGAGAGTCAATTTTTCTCAATGGGTTACAGGGTTAAAATAAGACATGGAATTATATATTTTTATTTTTCTGATCTAGAGAGACACATGTTTTCGTGAATAAGAACTCCTCTCAGAAAGCTCTAGCATTAATACTTAATCATTAGCATTTCTAAGATAATAATAGCAATAGCAATAATGCTGGCAATACCAGGTGCATAGAGATGAAGCAATATACTTCCCTCTTTGTCAAATATAGGACCAGATTGCTACTTTCATCATCAGGTTCTTCTACTCTTCTGTTTGTCCATATAAGAAGTTTCTATTTTCTTCCATTTCCATAACTAGCATAGTTCCAGGTATGCCACAGAAAATTTAAAAATATTTGTTGAACAGTCTAGTAACATCCTCTTGAGAAACTGTCTTAAATTCTATTCTCAATAATGAGCTGAGTCCCTAGAGTTTGTATACCTCTTGCCCTCCTGGTTCTGAGGGTAACCCTGAGGAGTTGGGAATTATCTTTCCAAAATCATAATTCATAAGAATTGTTGAATTTCCCTGCCTCCCATCTCCCATGATTACCAGCTGATATCAGTTAGTCAGTCAGATTTACTTGTTAGAAAGGGTTTTTTATAAAGGTGATCAAGAATACCATATCCCCAACCTCCTGCTCCACCAAAAAAAAAAGGCTAACATCCTCTGTCACACATATCTAAAATCCTGGAGAAAGTGACTTTAAGCTTAGAAATCACACATGTCAAAGCTAACTTAGAGCTCCTGGTTTTGCTAAAATCATAAATGAGTATGTAAATACATATATATATACAATATACATATACATACATATATGTAAGGATAATCATATATAATCTTATTTAATCATATATAATCTATATATATATATATATATAATCATACATATGAAATCAGAGAAGAGAAAGAGGAGAGATAGAGAGAGAGAGAGAGAAAACTTTTAAGCATCTTGTAATTTTTTCTTCTGAGTTCTTTGTAGTATCTTGAATCTGCATTCTGAATAAACACCGCCTCATTGCAATTCTTCCTTGTCCAAAATAAAATAAGGTGGAAAAATATTAAAATTAGGGATTAAATAATAAAACTATCACCCTCAATTTCACCCCCCAATACGGGTTTTTTTTTGGTAAATTCTTAATTTACTCATTAGCAGTATGTTGTTGGCTCTGTATACTAACATTACTATCAGCTATTCCAGGGATATTGCTAGGGAACTCATTAGAAGATAGGAAGTTAAAAATCTTCCAGTCTTTCTCAAGTTTACATGGTACTTCCCCAAATAAAGTTGTGGAGGGAGCAAAGGGGACCTAGGTTGAAGCCAAGTCTCTCTCTTTCCCCTTCAAATTTTTCCTCCTCAAAGGTTTTGTTAGAACTCTCCCTCCTTTGACTTAGTCTTTTATTGAAATGTCTAATACCAACTAACTAGCTGGATGGCTTTAAATATGACCAAGAGGAGTTAACCAAGTACTGATCATCTAAAACAAATTTCTTGTTCCACCTTGTGAAGCATCCATTTTTTTTTCATATAATGTAGTACTTTTTAACATTTGCACTGGAGGTTGAGGGAAGGTAGCCATACTCTTTAAAATAATTGAAAAACTTTCCATTTACCAGTCAGTAGTAATTTTCAAAACAAATCCCAAATTACAAGAATTTCATGACTTTTTTACAATTCAAAGAGAAATTCAGGCCCCATCTACAAATTCAAAATATGTTAGATATTTATTTTCTTCCAAAATGCTTTATTCTCACTTCAGTCAAATGGCTTGATATCAACTAAACAAGATGAATTGTGAACTAATGTTTCAGGGTACACTCATTTTCTCACTTTTTAGAGGACAGATGAAATAATGATCTATTCTGATCCCCATATTTGCAAAAAAATTAAATTTATTATTTAAATTAATATTTCTTAAAATAATTTTAATTGTTCATATGGCCAATATGGTCCTTTTACTTTAACCTAATTCATTGTTTGCTTAATGTGGATTTTTTAATATAAGATATTAGAAACTTGTATTATTCTTTGTTTAATTTTAATATTTTTTTTACTTTGTCTTTAATTCAATTTCATTTCTGAATGTATCTCATTTATCCAGAAAATCTCCTAATAACAAAATTGTCCTCTGGAACAAAAATGAAAAAAGAAGGTATGGAGCACAAATCAGTTTAACAAAATTAATTAATATTCTTATAAAATCTGACAGTATATGCAATGTTCTACATCCATAGTGTTCCACTTTTACATAGAAGGGAGGGAATATTTTCCTCATTTTTCTCATCCATAGTCAGTCTTGATCATTATAATTAGCAAGGGTCTAGTTTCACAGAAAATTATATTTTTAAATAAGTCCATTTTATACATTGAAGGTTGAACTGGTTTTCTAAAATCAATGCTACTAATTTTTTTTTTTCATATAATGTAGTGCTTTTTAACATTTGCACTGGAGGTTGAGGGAAGGTAGCCATACTCTTTAAAATAATTGAGAAACTTTCCATTTACCAGTCAGTAGTAATTTTCAAAACAAATCCCAAATTACAAGAATTTCATGACTTTTTTACAATTCAAAGAGAAATTCAGGCCCCATCTACAAATTCAGAATATGTTAGATATTTATTTTCTTCCAAAATGTTTTTTTTTCACTTCAGTCAAATGGCTTTATTATCAAAAACAAGCTTTCCTCCAAGCTTTATTTTGTCAAATATTTGTTGCTCAGCAGAAATGTTTCTTTGAACATCCTGATAAACCCTTAACCAAAGCTAGTCTCATATTCCCTGTAAAACTACCTTTAAACATGTTTTTGTACTGCCTCTTTTAAGAACCCCCTTAACTTTACCCAAACAGAGGCATATAAAATGAACAGATCTTTTGAAATTACTGGATCTTTTGAAATACTATAGAGAATTAGCTACTAAGCTCTGCCTAATACATTTTGCCATTCTAAATATTGGGTGTCTCCAATATAAAAGTAAATAAACAATTACAAAAATAAATCATTTCCACATTAAAAAAATAAAAGTGATTATGAAAGGCCTATCTGAAAAGATTTTTTTCTATTCCTCAACTTGAATTTTACTACATGCTTAGTGAACCACATTCTATATTAGGAAAAAATTTAACTGGAAAAATAATGCAGTTTAGGAATTTTTAAGCACAGAAAGACTTGCTGAATGGTGCCCATGCCTGAGTTATTGTATAAAACCCATTGGTCATGAATTAAATAAAAGTTGAGAAAGAAAATGTTAATAAAGTTGATAGTCTTTTTTCAGTCATGCCTACCTCTTTGTGATCCCATTTGGGATTTTTTTGGCAAAGATGCTAAGATGGCTAGCCATTTCCTTCTCCAGCTCATTTTACAGATAAGGGAACCCAGGTAAATAGAGTTAAGAGAATTACCCAGAGGTATTATAGCTAATCATTATCTGAAGCCAGATTGAAACACAGGAAAATGAATCTTCCTGACTCCAGACTCAAAATTCTATTCACTGAGCTACTGTAAGCTAGATGCTCAATGGTAATAAAAGCAATCTACTAATTTGTAGATTGCTCATAGTCAATAAACCATTAAAGAGTCTGTTTAGATGTGTATTTTAATACAAAATTAGTTTTCAAACAATCGAAACAAAAAAAGTTAATTTATCAACCTTAACATAGAACTGAGAGTTGAGAACCTTGTTTTGGAGATTGGATGATGGAACATGCATCCCTCTTACCAGTAGAGGGATCAGGGATTTGATAAGGTAATTTTCTTTAAGCTAGCAAACATGGTCATTTTGTAAAACAATTTTGCACAATTATTTTTCTTTTGCATAAGAGAGGATTCAAGGTTGGAGAGACGAAATAGATGGAAATGTCAGTGACGTTTTCTGACAAGAGTCAACAAAACTTTTAGAAATAGAAATGCTAAGTGGATTTTATATTCAAATTAAATTCTCACCCTGAAACATAGACGAATACAAAATAATCACCTAGAGAGAAATTGACTTTCAAGTGATATAATATTTTGTGTGGATCAAGTACTTTACATTAAATTTATGAGTGTTCATAATCACTTTCTCAGATTTTTTAAGGGCCTTAATGTTGATCTAGCTTATGAACTGGTTATCTTTGCATTCAAGTCTTAGCATCCTCAGAACAAATTACATGGTCATGATATCATGCCAGAGAAATGAAAGTCAAAGGTTTTTATAAGTCATAATATATTGTTCTCTTAGTCACCCCATCTGCAATCGCATTAGCCTAACTCCGTGAAAACCTATTTGAGGGGCAATTTTCCCCGTGTTCAATTGATTGGGTTTCAAAAAAAAAGGAACCCACTGTGGTCTGGGTGACTTTGTTTTCAGAAAATTTACTCTGAATCTGATAGTTGAAGGTGCTGGGGGGTCAGGAGAGAGAGCAGACATTTTTCCACACTTCAAAGGCAATTGAAGAGATCTCTTTGTCTCCTTTCATTGTTAAATGACTTTGCCTCTAATAATGCCAAGACATGGGAAAAGCAGCCCAAGATTCCCTTGCTGCAGTGCAAACTCAATTAAACAGTGACAGACACCAAAGCACACAGAGTATTGGGGGAAAATCATTTAATTGAACTCCTACTTTGTGCAGATGCCAGTCACATTATTCCTTCACAGGGTAACTGGTTCACAATTAGATCTGGCATGTGGTATTCGAGCCAAACCATGTGTCTGTTCAAGCTTTCATTGATTTTCCTATTGCCTTCAGTCCTCAACTCCAGTAGCTCTAGCCTAGGTAGACCTGAAGTTTCCAGGCATTATGAGTGTCTGCCCTATGAGAGAATTCATTTCATTAACATAATTGCATGGTGCCCCAGTTTGGGGTGAGGGAACACAAAAGCTCCAGGAATTAAGTTTCTTCTTAGCTTCCAAATAATTTTCTGCTCTGGAGTCTGATTGGCACTCAGTGTTCTCACAAAAGAGCAATACGATCCCCACAATTCATATCACTTTCAATGATTCTCAGCCCATGAATGCTACCCATGCATTCCATTACTTTAAAAATGTGGGAACAACTGCAAGTTAAGTTGACTCTGAACATCCATTGAATAAACATCATTGGCATATATAACCAGGAATTTACTCAAACAAGTTTAGAATTGAAGGCAGCTGGAGTAGTGGAAATGATATTTATTTTTATAAGGTGATAAATTTAAAAGTAGAAGGGACAGTAGAAATAATCTATCTTAACCCTTCTTAGTTTTCAAATAAAGAAACTGAGGTACTGAGATGCTAATAAACTAGCTAATAGACTAGGGTCATAGAACTAATAATTGTCTATCATGGAATTTTAACCCAGGTCTTCCTTATTGCAAGTCTAACATCCAAACATTCTACACACTATCCAAATTTATTTCACAGACCATTTGGCAAATATCTCTGCAATGGCTTGAAATAAGCATGACAATACATTATTATCATAGGATTGTATTATAGCTAAAAAGTCCATTGAGTACCTATAAGTCATCTTCCCAAAAACATAGAGGTCCTAAGAAGAACTGGAACAAAGTTCATACTTAATTTTGTCTCATACTTTAGTATTCTTCCCCTTCTGCTTTTTACCTATCTTGAATGAAAAGAGGAATATATTTATAAATTTCTACTCTCAAGGTGTTCTAATTATAGTTGAAAAAATTAATTGCTGATGCTTTCATGATAAAATCTACCTACTTTTATGACAAAATTAAGTCATTTTTATCATCAAAAGGTAATTTACATATATGTCTTTGATTATAAAGTGTTTGTAGGGAAGTTAATTTTTCTAAATAATACATTGATATAAGTATGATAAAAACAATTAATTTATAGATAATATATGACTTTAATATTTGCAAAGTTTACATCTAACATATAATTTGATCCTCATACCAGCTCTGGGAGGCAGGTGCTCTTGTTTAAGCCCATTATTCAGAGGAGTAAACTAAGTCTTAGAAGTAATATGATTTGCCAGGGGTCATCAATAGGTATCTGAAGCGGCTTAAACTCAAGCCTTTCTGGCTCAAAATACAAACCTCTAATTAAGCTGGGAAATAAAGAACTTTTAACCTCAAAACATGATAAACTATTTTAATCTTTAGAGTCATTTCTGTACCTTATCAAGTACTGACTGAGAAGAGTGAAAGATATAGAATTTTACAATTGGTAGAAACCTAGAGATTATCTGGTACAATTTTCTCTTTTTAGAGATGAGAAAACAAATTTTATAAATGACCAGTTAAGTGACTTGCTCAAGATGACACATTGCAAGAATTTAACATTCCATGAGTTTTCAGTTCAAAATACTCCCAAATTGTAACAAAATGTCTCTGCTTTATTCTTAGAAAAGACTTGCAAGATAGGAAACATATGATGATATCATTGAAAGTCCTTGGACTTTTGATTATTAAAATTAGTGACATCATCACTTTAAAATATACTCATTAGAAGAAGGGGTGTTTCAGGCCTTTAGGGATTAAATATCGTAAATTAGGGAATTTTTTTTTAAAAAAGGAATGCAGTTTCTAGACTGGAAGAAAAGAGGAAAGGGAAAGAAAGGAAAATAAGCAAAGAAAAGAGAAAGGAAAGAAAAGATGAGAAAAGGAAAGGAAATAATGGAAAAAAGAAAGGAAAGGAAGAAGAAAGGAAAAGCTTTATAAAAGAAGAAAAAGGAAAGAAAAGAAAATGTAGTAAAGCAAGATGACCAAGCTTAATACAAACTTAATACAAGACCTCCGATCCATGTCTATATAAGTCCCAATTCCCTACACCTCTAATTTAAGTCATAATAAAGCAAATTCCATGAACTAGCAGCTCAAGACAGTCAAATTTATGGTAAGATAACTAAAATTAATTCAAACAAGGCCTAGATCAGGTTGAAGGAAGTTTTATAAAAGGTGGTTAAAGTCTTTGCAAGTTGAAAAATGTTATCTACTTGATCTGTTACCAAATTTCTAATTTTCCTCAATCATATAATCCCAATCTAATGCTTTATCCTTTGTTTTTCTCAAATACATGAGCATATATGCAGATATATGCAGATATACATACACAGTTCTTTGCACAGAGGAAGAAAGACTCACTACATACATGAAATTACAAAGACTTGTTTTTCCTCCACAGTTGAGAAATTTTGCTTGTAACATTCATTAATGAAATGACAGAGGAAAAAAATTATTTTTATGTAGATATATAAATGAAATTTATATCATATAAATATATGTGTATATATTATATATGTAAATATAGGCACATATATACAAATATATACATATGTTTATTGATTTTTGAGAAGATATGAGTAATAAAGATCTTGTCCAAAGTTCATGATGGCAAATGAAAAGAGATAAACTGGTTTAGCATGGACAACCACAATAATGAGCAGTGTCTGCTGCAAATCAGAGTTCTGCATCAGAGTCTAGGAGTGGCAGAACAAGCATTGGGGATCATAGGCAAATGCCATCATGATGAATTTTCCAGTAATGATGCTAGGTTTGTCTATTCTAAAAGCTACAATCTCTTCCTTCAAGGCATAGATAGAAAGAGAATCAACTGCCAATCCTAAGAGAGAAGCAAGTGCTAGATAGTTGGATGTTCCCACCCCTCCCTCTAATTAAAGAAAAGATTTTGCTTATAACTTCATTCCTCAGCCATAAGTTTTTCCGGACATGAGACCCAAATGACTCTACGGAATTATTTTTGGTGACTTATAACTCACATATCCATAGTGTCACTCAGTTTACAAAGTGTTTTATATATACATTATCTCATCTGATTCCCAAAATAGTTCTGTTAGGAGAATTTTTTTTCCCCCAGTGGACAGGAGCTGTGGAAGGGCTTGCTATAGACCTGGAATTTCATTTCCATTTAAATCCCATTATGGAACACCCTGCACTGATGCTGATTCTCAATTCATCTGTATTTATAATTAAAGAATTTCTGGGGTAGGGAGAATAAGAGGTTATTAATTACCAATCAATCAATCAACAAGTTTATACAGTATTAATTACCTACTTTGTGCCAGACATTGTTTTGTTTTGTTTTTTAGGTTTCTGCAAGGCAAATCGGGTTATGTGGCTTGCCCAAGGCCACACAACTAGGTAATTATTAATTGTCTGAGGCAGGATTTGAACTCAGGTACTCCTGATTCCAGGTCAGGTGCTCTATCCACTGAGAAACCTAGCTGCCCCCAGACATTGTTTTAAGTGCTGAGTTTACAAAAACAAAAGTGAAGGCAAGTCCCGAATGTACTAGGTACCCAGAGGGTTCCTCAAATGGAGGACATTATACAGATTCAGTTTTGAGTCTCTTTCCTAAACTCTTATGTTGAGTCCCACTTCTGGACTCCTTCAATCTTCCCCAGGCAAACGTTGGAGGGACTGGGAGACAAGGATGACAAAGGAGACAAGTACTCCATCAAGATCTCCAGATGCTCAGATAATTCACCAGAATACAAATGCTTAAATATCCTTCCCAGTCCCTAATCTATTCCCATGGCACTTAGCAAAACTAGGTTCTGATGCTCAAAGACACCAGGTGATGATAATTTATAGTATTCCAACACACAACAGTCCCTAATATATCCTCCTTCTTGTTTTTGAAACAAAATTATTACCTAATGAATACCACATAAGTTTTAAACAAAAGTTCAAAAATAGTATGCACAAATGTCAATTTAACGAAACCAATATCCCCAAATTCCTTGAAATACATCTTATCCCCAACTTATAAACAAAGCTTGCAAAGTTTTTCTTTTGACATCAAAAAACCTTTGAGAGCAATCAAATTCAAAATCCAAACTAAAAGGAGTAACATTTAACTTTGCCTATTTCAGAATTTAGATGCTAATAGAAAAACAGAAAACAATTCTTTTATATTTCAAACTTATCAATGTGAGATTGTTGGACACCCTGGCCAGTAACAAAATCTCAAAATATAGAAACATTTTCTCACCTCTCTATGCCAGTGGAGAGATGTAAAAATGTCGTATTAATGATTAAATACACATATACACACACACCAAAATTTTAACCATAAGAACAGGCTTCATGTGAAAGACAAAATCCAAATTTCCAAATCCCCGAAAAAAAACCTTCTTCCCATTTTTTTCTTAACTAATTAAACCACAAAGCTTCCCAGTCAATGAGCGATTAAAAATATAATCATTGCCAAACACCCCTCTCCTCCTCAAACCAGGAAGAAGGCATGGGGTTCCCTTGATTTCTGAAATATGTTTTTTGAGACATGGGTTTGAGTTTCAAACTTCCAAAAAATTTCCCTTCTCCCTCCCCCCTCCCTCTACAGAGGGAACTGCAGAGAATGAGAGAAAGCCTTTGAAATGACTCGAGAAGTTGACAGTATAATTTGGAGTTGTTGCATTTTGTACACAGTAGTCAACACCATTACTGAGAGTGAAATTTGTTGTCCTCGGGTGTCAAAGTTCACATCAGAGTCTGCATCAGAGTGAAAGGTCTCTGCAGCCAGTAGCAGGTCCAGGGGCCCAGGTCGAGCTCAGAGTACACAGCCTGGTCAGGCAGGCACCCACTGGCAAAAAGAAGAGCAGGCAGGTTCTCCACATCCCATTCATGGCCCTGGCACTGTGGGGCAGACTTCTGCTTGAAAAGAAGATCCATCCCCTAGGGTCCTGCTTCAGAGATTTTACTTCCCACTGACTCTTCAATATAAAATACCTAATTGTTCTCTCACTTTCGCTGGTTTCTCTTTGTTTAAAATCAGCCCCCTAAGTAACAAATCAATCTGTTACTTTCTCCATATTCCTCTGCTCTGGCATGTTGCCTGGTTCTCTTGTATGTATCTGCTAAATCCTTCTTCAGAACTTTACTCAGATAACAACACCTTTAATATCCCTTTATGGGTACCATATAATTAGTCCCTGTTGGAAACCATATGTTGAGTCCCTTTTCTGGACTCTTATGTTGAGTTTCACTTCTGGACTCCTTCAATCTTCCCCAGGCAAGCATTGGAAGGCTGAGAGACAAGGATGGCAAAGGAGACAAGAACTCCATCAAGATCTCAAAGTGTTCTGTTTATTCACCAGAATACAAGTGCTTAAATATCCTTCCCAAACTCTAATCCACTACCACTCCCATGGCACTTAGCAAAACAAGGTTCTGATGCTCAAAGGCACCAAGTGATGACAATTTGTAATATTCCCATACACAACAGCCCCTACCAATTCACATACATCCAAAGAGGGAAGGTCATAGGGTTGATCAGAAAGGTGAAGGGAATGGAAGAGTATGCTTCATTTTATGGTTCTACTCTCACCCTAAAGAAACTACATGAAAAACTATAGTTAAATCTCCCCAACATCTTATTAAGGGATCCCCATAGAAAAGGTAATACATAATATGAATATCAGATATAGGAGCTAACAAAGAAAATTTTTAAGGTGAAAACTATTTAAAGAACAAATAGAGGAGTTCCAGCCAAGATGGCAGAGAGAAGATAGGCACTGTGTTAAGTGCTCCCCTTTCCCCTCAAAAATAACATGAAGGAAACCTCTTAACAGAAATTTGATCGACAAAACACAGAAAGAGAAGTTAGGAGAAGAACACCTAACAACAAGATCTTTCTCAGGAGACCCTGGATGAACCAGGAAATGAGAGCAGAGGGTCAGCTTGAGGACAGTGGGGGGGGGGGGTGAGCCAGAGGACCAGCCTCAGCTGCAGACTTTGGTGAGTGGTAGGTGCAAGATCCAACTTTAGCCAAGGAATCTTTGTCTGGGAGGGAGAAGAGCTATGGGTTGGTGAGTTCCAGCACAACCAGTTGGACCAGGGACCTGAGTTCCATATTTTCAGCAGAGCCCTTTTCCCAGAACAAACATAAAACAACTCCCCACCCGCTCAGGCTCAGGTGTAGGCAACAGAGTTCACTCAATGGAAAGAGGAATTGACTCCCTGCCCCAGGGCTCAGCACATTGTTCAAGGTCAACTGAGACCCTGCTGCTGAAGGCCTCAAACACTCCAGGGAAAGCAACCAGTATCCCTACTTGCCAGATCTTCAAAAGCAAACCTCTGAGAGCCAGCCCCCCCCCCCAACAACACAAGATCTTAAATAGATAAAGGCCAACAAAAAGGGTGGCCCATGGAAAAATACTTAGAAGTAATAGATTCTAACCCATAGTGAGCTAGCATTTCTGAGGAGAATATGAATTGGTCTCCAGCCCAGAAAGACTTCCTTGAAGAAATCAGGAAGGAGTTTAAAAGTCAATTGGAAAAATTGGGAAAAAAAACTCAAGAGAAAATTAACATCTCATAATAACAACAAAACAAATCCTTGGAAAATACAATGGCCCAAATACAAAATGAGAATAATTCTCCCAGATCTTCAATTGGGCAAACACAAAAAGAAAATTATTCTCTCAAAACTACACTTGGGCAAATGGAAAACTTCTTAACAAACAGAATTGGCAAACTGAAAAAGGAGTTGCAAAAGGTAAAGAAAAAAAAATTTCTTCTCTAAAAAAAGAATGGAATCAGTGGAAACTAATGAATTCATGAGTCAAGAAATTCTGTTAAACAAGAGATCAAAAAAATAAAAAAGTATATTACCTCATCAGCAAAACCACTGACTTCAAGAACAAATCAAGAAGGAACAATCTGAGAATTATTGGACTTCCTGAAAACAATGAAAAGAAAAAAAAAAGCCTAGTCTTACTATTTACAGGCTTAAGTGATGGAAAATTGCCCTGATATCATGGAACTAGAGGGCAAAATAGTTATTGAAAGAATACACCCATCCCCTCTGGAAAGAGATACTAAAATGAAAACACCAAGAAATGTTGAGGCCAAATTCTAGAACTAACAGATAAAAAATAAAATCCTGCAAGCAACCAGAAAGAAACAACTTAAATACTAAGGAGCCACATTAAGTATTATGCAGGATCTAGCTGCATCAGCATTTAAGGGATCAAAAGGCCAGGGATGAGATATTCCAAAATGCAAAGGAGCTTGAAATGCAGCCCAGAATCCACTATCCAGCACTGCTGGATTTAACAAAATGGGAGAGATCCAACATTTCCTGACATAAAGACCAGGGCTAAATAGAAAATTTGGACATCAAACAGGAAGATCAAGAGGCACGTGAAAAAGGTTTTTACAAAAGGGTAAAGAAAAAAAAACTGCTATCCAATAAGATGAAACTGCCTATAACCCCACTTGAGAGAAAGATTCTCATAACTTTTGAGAATTGTAACTCTATTAGAGAGAATATACTTAGCCAGAAGTGATAGGTACTCATAACTATTTTTTGACTCAGATAGAATGATTAAAAAAAAAAACTTCCTTAAAAAAGCCAGATAGTAAGGAGATGGGAGGTTGGAGGAGATTGAAGGGGCTAAAGATCATTACATGAAGAGGTACAAAGGACCTATTCTAATAGAGGAGAAGAAGGGAGGAGGTGAGAAAGACCTGAATTTTCATCTCATCAGAAGTGATTTAAAATTAACTTGAACACAATCAGTTAAGTTAAGAAACTTATCTTACCTTTCAAGTATTAAAAGGAGAAAATGGGAGGGGGGACAGGGAGAGGGAGAAAAAGAGGAACTAACAGAAAGAAGGGAAGAAGGGGAAATGGAAAGGGGAAAGAAATGGGAGGGGTTGATATAAGAGGGCAAATACATTTAAGGTGGTGGTATTCAGAAACTAAACACTGGGGAATACAGATAAAGGGGAAAAAGAGGAAAAATACAAACAGAGGGAAGATAGCATGGAGGGTAATATAGAATTAGTAATTAAAACTTTGAATGTAAATAGGATGAACTCTGCCATAAAACATAAGCAAATAGCAGAGTTGATTAAAAAGCAGAATCCTACAATTTGCTGCTTACAAGACACTCAGTTGAAGCAGAAAGATACATATAGAGTAACGCTAAAATATAGGAGCAAAATATATTTTGCTTCAGCAGTAGTGAAAAAAGTAGGTGTAGCAATCCTTATCTTAGACAAAGCCATTGTGAAATTAGATAGCATTAAAAGAAATAAGGAAACGATATCCTCCTAAAAGTTACCATAGACAATAAAATAATTTCATATTAAATAATTATGCACCCAATGATATAACATTCAAATTCTTAGAAGAGAAACTGAAAGAGCTATAGGAAGACCTAGACAGTAAAACTCTACTAGCAGGAGACCTCAACCTCCCACTCTCAGATTTAGATAAATCAAATCATAAAATAAACAACAAAGAAGTTAAGGAGGTAAATAGATTGTTAGTAAATCTAGATATGATAAATTTATGGAGGAAATTGAATAGGGATAGAAAGGAATATATTTTTTCCTGCAGTACATGGCAGCTACACAAAAATTGACCATGTACTAGGTCAAAAAAACCCTAATGATCAATTGCAGAAAGTCAGGAATAGTGAATACATCTTTCCCAGATGATAATGCAATAAAAATCATATGCAATGTTGGGTCAGGGAGATACAGACCCAGAGGTAATTGGAAACTAAATAACCTCATTTTAAAGAATGAGTGGATCAAGCAACAAATTATAGAAAGAATTGATTATTTAATCCTAGGTAGTGAAAATAATGTAACAACATACCACATCCTGTGGTATACAATCAAGGTGACTGTCAGAGGATATATCTTAAAAATGATTACATGAATAAATTAGAAAAAGAAGAAATCAATGAACTAAATATGCAAATAAAAAATTAGAGAAAGAGCAAAGTAAAAACCCCTAATTAAATACCAAATTGGAAATTCTAAATATTAAAGAAGCAATTAATAAAATTGAAAGTAAGAAAACTATTGAAAAAATAAATAAAATCAAGATCTGATTTTATGAAAAAAATAAAATTGATAAACCTCTGGTCAATTTCATTAAAAGAAAGAAAGAGAAAAACCAAATTGCTAGCATCATAAATGAAAAAGGTGAACTCACCATCAATGAGGAGGAAATTAAAGTAACAATTTGGGATAATTTTGCCCAACTCTATGACAATAAATTTGACAATCTAAGTGAAATGGACAATTATTTACAAAAAATATTAGTTTCCCAGATTAAATGAAGAGGAAATTAAATACCTAAATGACTCTATCTCAGAGAAAGAAACTCAACAAGCCATTATTGAACTCCCTAAGAAAAAATTCACCAGGGCCTGATGGATTCACAATTGAATTCTATCAAGCATTTAAGGAACAATTGGTTCCAATTCTATATAAGGTCTTTACAAAAATTGGTGAAGACAGAACTCTTCTAACTCTTTCTATGACATCAATATGGTGCTGACACCTAAACCAGGAAGAGGTAAAACAGAAAAAGAAAATTATAGGCATAATCTCCCTGATGAATATAGATGCCAAAATCTTAAATAAAATCTTAGCAAAATGATTGCAATGAGTTTTCACTAGTATAATACATTATGATCAAGTAGTATTTATCCCAAGAATGCAGGGTTGGTTCAATATTAGGGGAACTATTAGTATAATTAATTATATCAATAACAAACCTATCAGAAATCATATGATAATAACAATAGATGCCGAAAATTTTTGACAAAATACAGCACCCAATCTTTCTAAAACACTAGAAAGTTTAGGAATAAATGGTTTATTCCTTAGAATAATAAGCAGTATGTACGTGAAAACATCAATAAGTATTATATGCAATGGAGAGGGGCTAGAGGCATTACCAGTAACATCAGGGGTGAAACAAGGATGTCCATTATCACCACTACTATTCAGTATTCTATTAGAAACATTAACCAGCAATAAGAGAAGAAAAGGAAATTGAAGGAATTAGAATTGGGAAGGAAGAGACAAAACTCTCACTATTTGCAGATGATATGATGGTATACCTAGACAATCCCAAAAAATCATGTAAAAAACTACTAGAAATAATGAATAACCTTAGTAAAGTAGCAGGATATAAAATAAACCCTCATAAATCATCAATATTTCTATATATAACTACCAATATGCAGCAGAAAGTGCTAGAAAGTAAAATCCCATTCAAAGTAACTTCATATAATATAAAATACCTGGGAGTCTATCTGCCAAGGCAGACTCAAAAACTTTTTGAAAAAAATTACAAAAACCTTCTCACACAAAATAAAATCAGATTTAATTAACTGGGTAAACATCAACTGCACATGGATAGGTAGAGTTAATGTAATAAAAATGACAATTCTACCAAAACTAAAATACTTGTTTAGTGCACTACCAATCAAAATTCCAAAAACTCATTTTAATGAGTTAGAAAAAGTTGTAAGCAAATTCTTATGGAGAGATAAAAAGTCAAGAATTTCAAGGGATTCAATGGAAAAAAAAGTGCAAAAGAAGGTGACTTAGCCTTACCAGATTTAAAATTAAATTATAAAGCATCAGTCATCAAAACTGGCTGGTATTGGCTAAGAAATAGATTGGTGGAACAGTGGAATAGACTAGGTGCAATAGCAGGACATGATTATAGTAATCTACTGTTTGGTAAACCCAAAGAGTTTGTTTATTGGTATAAAAATTCTCTCTTTGATAAAAAAAAAACTATTGGGAAAATTGGAAGGTAGTAAGGATGAAACTTAGAGTATATCAACACCTCACACCCTATTCCAAGAAAAGATCAAAATGGATACGGGATTTAGACATGAAAAACAATAAGTCTATTATATCTAGGTTTTCTTACAATCCAATTACCCCCTTAAACTCTGTGTTGTTTATTTTATGATTCAATTTATCTAATTTGGTATGACCTACTCTTATCCTAGAAGATCATGGACTAGTTTACCTGTCAGATATATGGAAAGGGGAGCAGTTTATGACCAAGGAAGAGATGGAGAACATCATTAAAAACAAACTAGATAATTTTGATTACATTAAATTAAAAAGCTTTTCCACAGACAAAAACCACTGTAACAAGATCAAATCCAAAGAAATGTAATAAATTCAGAAACAATTTTTACAACTAGTATTTCTGACAAAGAACTCATTTCTAAAATATACAGAGAACTAAGTCACATATTGAAAAAAAACAAGGCATTCCCCAATTGACAAATGGTCAAAGGATATGCAAAGGCAATTTATAGGTGAGGAAATTAAAGCAATCCATAATCATATGAAAAATTGCTCTAAATCATTGCTTAATGGAGAAATGCAAATTAAAGCATCTCTGAGGTACCACCTCACACCTCTCAGACTGGCCAAGATGACCAGAAAGGACAGTGTTCAATGTTGGAAGAGATGTCAGAATCTGGGACACTAATACATTATTGGAGCTATGAAATCATCTGACCTTTCTGGAGAACAATTTGGAATTATACCCAAAGGCCAACAAAAATGTGTATACCCTTTGATCCAGCAATACCACTACTGGGTCTATACCCTGAAGAGATCATGAAGAAAGGTGAAAACATCACTTGTACAAAAATATTCATAGCAGCCCTGTTTGTGGTGGCAAAGAATTGGAAATTAAGTTAATGTCCTTCCAATGGGGATTGTCTCAACAAACTCTCTTTTTTGTATATCATGGAACATTGTTGTTCTATTAAAAACCAGGAGGGATGGGAATTCAGGGAAGCCTGGAAGGATTTAAATGAACTGATGCTGAGAAAGATGAAAAGAACCAGAAAAACATTGTATACACTAACAACAACATGGGGGTGATGATCAATTTTGATGTACGTGCTCATTCCATCAGTGCAATAACCAGGTACAATTTTGAGCTATTTGCACTTGAGGATACCAACTGTATCCAGAGAAATAATTGTGGAATTTGAACAAACTTCAATTTAGAAAAAAAACATTATCCTTTTGTGTAATTTTACTATCTCTTATACTTTATTTTTCTTCCTTAAGGATATGATTTCTCTCTCATCACATTTAACTGAAATATGGAAGCAATGTAAAGACTAACAGAATGCCTACTGTGGGGGATGGGGGGAGGGAAGCAAGAATGGGGGAAAATTGTAAAACTTAAAATAAATAAAATCTTTATAAAAAGAACAAATAAAGACTGCATAAAGCAATCAACTAGCTCATTATGCTTATATTCCCTTGGAAAATTTATGGGACTTTGGGGGACTGTTGAACAGAAATTATAGCATTCACCTGGGATCTATATTACCTAAATAGGGCCAGATGTTATTGATAGCTAGGATACAGCCTTTTCAGACCTTCAGCTCCAAGTAGGAACACAAAACTGGCATTTTAGGGGCAGAATATGAACGCAAAGTCTTTCTTCTTTCTCCTTATGACAAAGGGCTGAAAAATGTAATGTGGCTGGTAATCATGATAATAAGTAAAATATTGTTACTTAAGTAAAATATTTTTACTAATTGAAATAAATATATTGTTACACCATTATTTCCTCATATTTAACAAATGAGAAAACTGAGACTCATAGCCTGTGGCTTTAAAAATATCATGTAAGTATTAAGTAGAAGACTCAAGAAATGAATTCAAGTCATTTCAAATTCAATGCATTTTTTTCCCAGAGAGGTCAACCACACTGCCTTGGGGACATATCATTTACTATATAGAGGAAGTGCATTTAGGATGCCTCTTGCATTCTGAGTTTATTGTATCTTAGAATCATGGAATCATCACTTCAACTAGGCTCACTCATATAATTCCCTATAGAGAAAAAGCAGATGTAGTCACTTAAAGTGTTTATACTCTTCTACCATCCTCTAGAAATGCATAAAGGGTGTCCATCACTTTAGGAAGTTTCTTTGTTCATCCCAACCTTTTCTTTCTTCCTTTTCATCCCTCTTTGGGGCTACTTGGCTAGCTATACAAATACCATGAGATTACACAGAACCACACTGGCCACATTCCTAGGACAACAGTGAGATGGAAATAGGGCTATCCACACCTTGTTCTAAAAGATCACTCCCAAAGCATTCTAGCATACATTTTATTAGCTTGTTTTAACATGCATTCAATAGGAATCAGACTCATTACATATAGTGTTTTAATTTTCAAAATAACTTTAGAATATAGACTTGACTATAATGCTTGAAGCTCATGGTAGGAAATACCTCTATGATATTGTTTTTTCAAGGGAAATATCAGTGTTCTGGTCAGGGGTTCATCTTGAGGCATAATGGGTGCTGTAGGCAGCTGCTCTCTTGCAGTACCATTAAATGCCTGAAAAGACACCTTTATTTATCCTTATCTTGGACTGTCTCTCATTTTATAGAAGAATCATGGTCCTGTTTAACTTGTTATTCTGCTCATATAGAAACCAGCTGGGAATACAGGGTCCATTTTTCATTCTCCACTTGATAATGAAATGATAAGTTGGCAGCCGTAATTGTTTTTACCACATTACTCATCACAGCGACATAGTGTTGATTCATCACGTCATGGAGGAATTCACATTGATTGATTAGAAGCTATTATCATATTTATTGTCCCCAAATATTTTCCTTCTGGTCCAAGGCAAACCTTTGGAACTAACATATGCAAGCTCAGGTCAGCATTGAGTAAAATCTGACTGTACTGATATAAGACAATAAACCATGTTTTATAAGACTGAAGTATTTGTACTATTATTGTCAATTCATAAGGCTATACATGTGTGATATATGTATATATCAAAGAATTTCACTCCAGTAAAAAATAACTATTGGAAAGTATAAAAACAGATTTAAAAATAAAATGAATCTTAGAGATCATTCCTGGATCAAAATGAACTTCATTTACAAACTAGGAATCTGAGGTCCTATAAGTTTAAGTGATTTTTCTAAGGTCAAAAAGACAGTAATAGAAATGGAATTTGAACTTAGTTGCTCTGACTCTCAAGTCAGTGCCCTTTCCTATGACCTACTCTAATGACTTAGAAAATGGCATGATTTGACATATACTGAAGTCATTAGGAGCAGCTATGTGATGCAATGGGTAGAGTACCAGCTCTGGAGTTAGAGAGACTCATATTACTGAATTCAAATCTGGTTTCAGACATTTATTAGTTGCATGACACTGGACAGGTCACTTAACCCTGTTTGCCTCAGTTCCCTTATTGTAAAAATGAGTTGGAGAAATAAATGACAAATAATTCCAGTATTTTTGCAAGACAACACCAAATGAGGTCACAGAACTAGACACAATTGAAATGACTGAATAGCAACTGAAGACATTTGCTATTTTGCTTTGGTGCTATAGATCTTCTTGATATCATAGGCCACTGGAATAAATACAATCTGACTATTAATTTCACAGCATCCTCCAATTCAATATTGATTGTCTAGCTTCCCCCCCCAAGACTTTCTTTAACAAGTTTTTGTTGATAATTGTAGTTATTATTTCTCCCACCTTCCTCACATTGACTTTGACATTTTTTTTTTGACATTCAATCAAGAATAATTCATTTAGCATCTTCCAGTGTCAAATATTATAGTAAGCACTGGGAACACAAAGTCAAAAATAAGCCCCTCAAAAAGTCAATAATCTTTATGGAGAGAAATATAAAAATACATGCACCTGCAGAAATATAGATGGATAATTCAATAAATAAATGGATGAATAAATAAATACATATATATACATACATATATATCCATATATATGTATATATATATGTATATATATATACATATATATATATACACATACATATATATCCATATATATAAAACAGAGAGAGAAGGATCAGGAAAAGACTCTATGTAATTGAAGACACTTGAAGTGAGCAAGGTTTAAATTCACTAGGAATTTGTGAGGAAGAAGAGTGACCTAAACATGAGGACAGCTTTTGCAAAACCATGGAAATGAAGATATATTCTATATTTGGTTTTTCTATAGAATGCATATCACTATACAAGAAACTTGAAAAGGAAGGAATGAACCTAAACGACAAAGAGTTTTTAATGCCAAACAAAGGAGTTGCTATTTTATTTTCTTGGCATTAATTTTTTGAGCAGATTGTGATGGGACCAAACTTGTCCTTTGGGGACAGTTACATGGAGGTGGGATTACAAAAATCCTGATTTGGAATTTAGCTTAAAAAAATCTCATGCCTTTCTAGAAAATGTGAACTCCTTGAGGACAGAGACTTTTTTATTTTGTTTTTTTATCTAAACACTTCAGTTTTAAATACAGCATTTACTAAATCTTTGTTGGGTCAAATTTTTAATTCCTGTATGCAAAGCATTTTACTAGGTTTTAAAACCATAGGAATGAAAATAGAGAGAAGACAGAGTCACTGAAAGCAAGAGAGACAGAGTTGTACCAACATACAGAGACAGCCAAAGAGAGATATAGACAGAGAGACAGAGCCAGACAGAGGAAGAATCCCTCTACACAAGAACTATAGACACCATATGGGTTGCTAATGTACAAAATTTAAGTATAACATCAACAGGCAAAGGAGAAATATAGACAATGTACTCAAAGGAAGGATGGTAATATTATTTTTAAGGGAGTTTTTAGGAAAAGTTTCAAGGAAGAGGTAGTGTCTGAGCTCAATCTTTAGGAAAAAATCAGAATTTTCACTACTAGAGATAAAAAGGAAGCATGTTTCAGGCATGAGAGTGATGTGAGTGCTGGCGGTATGGATGAGTGAAGAGAGATTACAACAGCCTAAATAAATGCAAGTTATATAATGCAGTTGAAACCTGAGAAAAAGCTGATTATTAAATGTTTAGGAGTAGGACTGAAGGAGGTGGGTAAAATATATGACATGAAGGGGATAACTATGAAGTAAAATTAGGAAGCTAGCTTGGAGCTGTATTGCTAAGAAACAAGTGCCAGACTAAGAAGTTTCCATTTCATTCTTAACCTTTAGACAATAAGGTGGCATTTGAGAAGTCATTTATTTCAACTTCCTCATTTTCCAAATGAGAAAATTAACCCAGAGAAATTAGTTGACTTCATATCAGACAGATTTTCCCTATAAATTCAAGTGCATTGACTCTGGGAAAGCCACAAATTGAAAGCTATCTGAAAGGTATATTTTGAGATGTTTCTAATTATTGACATTTTGTAGTTCATGTTATAAGTTGAAATCTGCCCCTCCCCCCTCTTTTCAACTTCCAGCTTTCACCTAACTCATCCTTTTGGGAACAGATAAGTCAACTCTAGTAACTCTTCCAAAAGAAAGTCCTTAAAACAGGTAAGGACAATTTTGTCTTTCATCCCAAATGCAATCCAAGTCCTATGTCTTTTCTTCCCCAGAATTTTTAGTTGCTTCAAGGAACCTACATATAATAATCTTATGCTATTCCAGGAAACTTGGTATAATTTATCATTTTTCTCTTAAAATGAGATACCAAAAACTAATTACAGTAGTACTAAAGATGTGACACGACCACTAATAAATATAATGGAAATGTTATATCTGTGTTCTAGATACCAATTATATATAGGCAATTGGATGCCAAAGTGTATATAGAGTACTGATCCCAGAGTCAGGAAGACCTGAATTTAAATACAGCTTCAGACTGTTACTAGTTGCTTGAGCTTAGGCAAGTGATTCAATCATTTTATTTCAATTTACTCAAATATAAAGTAGAGATAATAAGAGCTCCTACCATTTATGGTTATTGTGAGGATTAGTAATAATTAGTAATAATAATATTAATTAATAATTGCTATATTACATTAAATACTATAATTTATATTACAATAGTAATATATTTTAGTAATATATTTTGCTATATATGCATGTATATAATAATTTGATAGAATTAGTGTCACTAGTAATATCAAATTATTATCTTATATACATGTATAATACATACATGTATATGTATATAATATATAATATTACTATTATAATGTAAATTATAGTATTTAATGTAATATAGTCATTACTAATTACTATATTATTACTAATGCTCACAATAACCATAAAAGGTAGGAGCTCTTATTATTTCCATTTTATATTTGAGGAAACTGAAATAAAATGTCACTTGCCCAAGTTCTATATATTATATATAATATATGATTATAATTATATCATTAGTATATTAGTAATAATGAATAATAAAATAGAATTTGGCACATAATAGGTACTATATAAACTCTTATTGCCTTTCCTTCTTTTCTTAAGTAATTCAGAATTGAATGGTTGTTTTTTCCTACCACTTCACACTATGGATTCATATTGAGCTTACAATCCCCTAAAACTTTAACATTCAGTTTTTTTAGTAGAACTTTTGGCAATTCTGATTTTTCCCCATTCTATACCTGTGGGGTTTTTTTTAACATAACTATAAGACATTGTATGTTTCTATTAAATTTAATCTCTAAATTTATCCATTGGTCTAATAAAGTCAAATTTTTTATGAATGTTGAATGTGTCAACCATCATATTCTCTTTCCCTTTTTGCTTTGTGTTAATCATATATGTCATAAATATGCCATCTATATTTTCATTCAAGTCATTAACAAAAATGTTGAACAGAAAAGGGCCAAGGACTGAGTCTGGCTATACTTCAGTACAGTTCTTCTAACAGGACTGACATGGAGACAATAATTTATATTTAGCATTTCTAAGTATGGAAAACAAATATCTCTTCCATATCTTACTGACAACAATGAGTATCTTTCTACTTCCCTCTTTTGGGGAAACCTGGGCCATATTATATAACCTAAACTAAAATAAAGGTTGGGATCAGGGTTTAGTGTGACAAAATATGAGAATCCTAGTTCCTCTCTCCTTTATTAGATGCCTGGTTCCTTAGGAGTGAATCAATATTGTCACTTGCATGAGTCAAGAATGGGGGGGGGGGGCTCCTTGGAGAAAAAAAAAGTCTACTGATTTTAATTGTTGTGTCCAACTCTTTATGACTTCTTTTGGGATTTTCTTGGCAGAGACAGTGGAATGGTTTGCCATTTTCTTCTCTAGCACATTTTGCAGATGAGGAAACTGAAGCAAATAGGGTTAAATGACTTTCCCAGGATTACACAGCTAGTAGTTATTTGAGATGAGATTTAACTTAGAAAGGTAATCTTCCAAGCCCAGCTTCAACACTCTATATCCCGTGCCACCTTGAAGAAAACAACAACAACACAATAATAATAGTGAAACCAACCCCCCCATTTTAATCTTTCTCATAAGTCTGAGCTCATCCTAGACCTTATACACATCCTTCATTCTTATAAGTTGGCTCTATTCTTTTACATCTGTCCTTGGTTACATACCTCACCTTTCATCTTGTTCAGGCCTGATTTTTCCATCCTGTGAAGCCTGCATATTTTGCAGCAACCCACACATTATTTTATATAGCATTACCAGTTTCCGGGAAAAGTGTTTTTTATTTTTTCTTTTTTTTCTAATTTTGATATAGCAGTATCTGACAAACACTAATCAAAATTTGGCTAGCTGATTCTTACAGGCAGTAAACTTTGATTGATTAAATCTATTCATGACAGATAAAATGCCACCCCAATATCAGTACTTTCTTTTTGACATATAAAAATAATTTTTAAAATTACAGCAGATGTTTGAGTGTTTCAATTGATTAAATGCTTTGAGCTGCATTTTGGTCATTTGTGCAAAGTGAAAAGAATAGATTCATCATTATCATCTTCATCATCATCCTCATCAACATCATAACTGATATTTATTTTCTACCTTAAGAGTTTACAATTTTTCTCTTGAAAGTTAGTAGGTAAAATCACAATATTGAGCTGTGGATTCAACTGCATAATAAGAGCTGGTGTTTTGTAGTGCTTTTGTGTTTTAAAAATTATTTACATCCATATGTACATGGTTATTTTTAAGTTACAAAATTTCCTTCCACCCTCCTTTCCCACCCCCATCTCTTCAGTGACAAACAGTCAGGTTAGCATTGTACAAACATATTTTGACAAACATGTTTCAAGATTAATAATTTTGGTATGAAGAATTAGGATTAAGGGAAAGAGATACATAAGAGATAAATTTTATAAAATATTCATTACATTCTGAAGGGTTAGTTCGTGTGTGTGTGTGCGTGCTTTGTTTTGTTTTATTTTGTTTTGTTTTGTTTTGTTTTGTTTTTCTTCCTCTGGATAGGGATAATATAGTCCATAGCCAATCTAATATAGTTGTCCTAGATCTCTGGACTGCTGAGAGGAGCTGTTTCCATCAAGGTTGTTCATCTCACAATGTTGTTGTTGATGTGCACATTTTTCTCTTGATTCTACTCCCTTTGCTCAGCATCAGATCCCATAAGTCATTCCATGCTTCTTTAGAGCCCAATAGTATACCATAGTATTCATGTACTATAACTTGTCTAGTCATTCCCCAATTGATGGACATCCACTCAATTTCCAATTCTTTGCCACTACAAAAAGAACTGCTGTGAATATTTTGGAACATGTAGCACTTTTCCTTTTTTATAGTTTCTTCTGAATATAGACCTAGAATTGGAATTGCTGGGTATAAACAGTTTTATGGCTCTTTGGGCACAGTTCCATATTGCTCTCCAGAAAGGTTGGATCCATTCTCAACTCCACCAGTAATGCATCAATGTCCCAATCCTCCCACAACCTCTCCAACATTGGTCGTATTCCCCTTTTTTCATCTTGGTCAATATGATAGGTGCGAGGTGATACCTCATAGTTGTTTTAATTTTCATTTCTCTAATCAATAATGATTTGGAGCATTTTTTCATTTGATTATACATAGCTTTAATTTCTTCATTTCAAAACTGTATGTTCATATTCTTTGACCATTTATCAATTGGGGAATGATTTGTGATGATATAAATTTGATGCAATTCTCTATATATTTTAGAAATGCGACCTTTTTTTCGGAATTCCTAGTTGTGGGGGGCAGCTAGGTGGTGCAATGGATACAGCACTGTCCCTGGAGTCAGGAGTACCTGAATTCAAAGCTAGCCTCAGTTACTTAATAATTAACTGGCTGTGTGATTATTTGTCAGTTTTGTATGTTTCTATTAAATTTAATCTCTAAATTTAGGGCAAGTTACTTAACCCCATTTCCTTGCAAAAAAAGAACAACCTAGTTGTGAAGATTGTTTCCCAGTTTTCTGCTTTCCTTCTAATTTTGGCAGCATTGATTTCATTTAGTGCAAAACCTTTTTTAATTTAATAGTTTAATATTTTACAGTGCTTTTAGGCTTATAAAATATTTTACAAATATTATTTCATTTTGACAGTGATTTCATCTTTACAGTGATCCTGGAAGAAAGGTGCTATTGTCACACCCATTTTATAGATTAGAAATTCAGAAAGAAAAAGGTTTTCCAAGGATTGCACATTTAGTAAATAACTGAATTCAAATTTGAACTCAGGTCTTCTGACTTCAAACTCTGCTCCATTAGGATCTAATGTCTTCATAAAATTCTGGCTTTCATTGGATAAACTCATTCAAATCAAATCCATAAACTATTAAAGACAAACTCCATTGTGTGCCAGAACTGGATATATAACAACAGAAAAGGAAATAATCCCTAAACTCAAGTAGTCCACATTAATTATACTAACATTATAGAACATATATAATTAGTATGTAAATAAAAAGCACAAGTTGTACCAAGAGTTTTCATTCTGTTCTTTGTGTGTGTGTGTTCAGTGTAGTGTGATATAGTATGTGTTTGTACAGATGCATTTATGTGTGTATTAAACAAGTATGTGTTTGTATAAATGTATATATGTGTGTGTATTAAATAAGTATATGTGATATGTGTATATCTATATAATTGTTTCTATATCTATCTGCCCATCTCTCCAAATTCTTAAAGTTTAAAACTGAATGAAAACTTCAGAGATACCTTCTCTGTATATACAAAATAATTTCAAAAGAAAGAAGTAGTACTAACAACTAGGGTGATTAAGAAAGGCCACGCCTATGAGATGAGACTTGAACTGACTTTTGAAGGAAACTAAGTGATTCCAGGGCACAGAAGAAGTAAATTTAACTAATTCAATCCAATCAACATTAATAAATGACTTAAAAATTAAATAAAATAAATAAATTTCAGGCACTGTGCTAAGCCATGAGGATACATTAATAAAAAAGAAATAGGGTCTCTGTCCTCAACATACTTAACAATCTAAAAGTGAAAACACTATACAAAAGAAGAGAGGAACTGGGCATCTTGTTCCAGGAGTTGAGAACAAGTTGGGCAAGAGTGAAATTCTAGAAATAGGAAACTCTTTATGAAAAGCTGCAAAAATGGATCAGGGATGATCATGTCTGGGAAATAGTTAGCAGAACAGTTTCATAAGACTAAAGAATGGGCAACTTGGGAGTATTACATAACAAGATTTGTTTTGAGGAGACATTGTTGAGGATTTTAATTGAAGATATTGCAATATATACCAGATGGAAACCAGTGACTAGTGTGAAAATTCTGGAATAGATGATTTTTTAGGAATGTTTAATCTAGCAATCTTGCTCATGTTGCATTGGAAAGGGAAGTGATTGAGAGAATAATTAAGGCAATTTTTGAAATAGTGTAGGGAAGAGGCTGTGGGAATGAAGATGAACAAGAAAGATGTAAAAGTAGAACTGACAACATTGTGAGGAAAATTAACATTATGATGTATCACTTGATAATTAATATTACTCTGTAATACATCCTTTCGCTCATATTTTATTTAAAAAAACCTTTTTCAACATAACTCCAGGACCTCTCCCAGGAAGATGTGGTTGAAGAAAATGATCACTCCTAATCCCCAGGATATGTGCTGGTGAACAAATTTAAAGTGATTCACTGTAAACAATGAATCAGCTAGACCTTCCCCAGGGGATGACATTAGTGTCCTTGCTTCCTTTTTGCAAAATGAGGTGTGTCTTGGTTTCCAACAGAAAGGCTAAACAGGAGCAATCCTAACTAGGGTGGTTTTATTTTCTAGTTTTTTTTAATTGCCAGAAAGGGATGTGACCATCCACTTGGCCAACCCACTTAATTAGGATTGCTTTACATTTGCCAAGGAAATTTCAAATGATGAACAGTCAGATAAGTCAAAAAGGAAGTAATACCCAATTTCTTGGTTCTTGCTAGCCTAACAAATAAATTGATACTCATATCCTTTGCATTTTGAACTGCAAGCAGTATCCATTTTTATTAATAGTACACATGCCACTGTTATTTAAAATGATATTTTGCCATGGAAAAATCTGTGCATTTGTTGCAATTTCATTTACCATAATTGGTAACTGATTAATATTGGGAATTAATAAAAGGGGAGAGTCAAGAATGATTTCAAACTTAGTCAGTCTAGTTAAAAATGAAAATGATGTTGTCTTCAATAAAAATGGGGAATGGCTTTGGGAAGAAATAAAGATTTATGGGCTGAAGAGATTTTAGAAATAAGGTAGTCTGGCCCACTCTTTACATTTAGAAAAAAAACCAAGATTTGTCCAAAAATCATACTCTAGTTAGTGCCAGTTATAAGACTGCAGGCCATGTTCTCTGAACGCAAACTGCAAATTCTTTCTATTAAGCCACACAACATGATATGGAAAGGAAATATTAATGGGATAAAACTCACTTGTTATAGTGCCTGAGTAACAGAAAGGTTTCAATTGTACATGCATCTTTATACCACAGATGGCTACAAATTGGCAATAAAATTCCCTATTAAAGTCATTAAAAAAGCAATGCTGAATGGAAGGAGATGATAACTTGAACTTCATATTCATGAAAAATAAAACTTACAAGAAAAAATAAGATTGGTAGCAGCAGCAGCAGCAGCCACCATAGCAGTAGCCTCCTCTAGCTGTAGCCACCTTAACACTCGCTCCCCACCTTGAATCCTACACCTAGGACTTGGCAGCACTGGGGATTTTTTGGGCCACAGTATAGGTCTAGGACAAACTTGTGATCCTTCTCATCTCATTGGGTTATAGGTCTCCGAGCTGTGGTGATGGACACCACCAAGGAGAGAGAACAGTTATGCAAACTTTTTTCAAAGCCCAAGTTTTCAGTTTGAAAAAATACTATGAGTAATTGGAGAAACTCACAAACTGTGTGATTATAAGGGATTCTGTAAGCAAAAGGTCAATTTGGTTTGTAAAATTTTCATCTATGGCTGAAGCAGATGCAATTCTATTGAATTGATGGAAGAGTGGTTGAGACAAAAAAAAAGCAGTTGACAGAGAAAATTCTGGTGTTCAAAGTACTGTGAAGCAGCTTTCTGGTGGAATTGACACAATGAAACATCATTTTAGAGATTACTTTGAGGAATTGGGAAAATTGATACTGTAGCCACTGGCTATTTGAGTTTAGTTCTGCCTATGAGGAATCATTATTCAGACATGGGAAAACAAGGGTAGAAATAAAACAAACATTTATTTAAAAGGTTATAAAATATAGGAAGGGGTAGGGAGAGAGCTAGAGAGAGTGTGAGCAAGAGAGCGAGAGCGAGAGTGAGAGCAAGAGCAAGAGAGAGAGAAAGAGAGAGAGAGAGAGAGAGAGAGAGAGAGATAAAACAACAGCCAAGCAGCAACCACAGGTCAGAGAACTCTGTAGCATTGAGATGGAGTCCAAGCCAGGTTTTTATGTCCTGCCTTTCATCTAGAGGGCAAAAAGTAAACTCGCTTTCTGCTATTGAAAGAAGAATTAGGTCAAGGGTGAAGCCAAATTTTACATTAGACAATCAATGGTATATCAATAATGGGGGTCTCCACCCAAGCAGCCTTTAACATTACAAATTGTTTCTGTTACAATCATTCTTCTCTACTTCTGATCAATTTATATCTCAAGAGTAGGTGGGACTTCCAGCCAAGATGGTGGAGAGAAGACAGGCACAGTTCTAAAATCTCCTGATCTTCCCCCCATATATGATATGAAACAAACCTCTTAACAGAAATGTGATCAACAAAACCCAGAAAGAAAAGCCAGGAGAAAGAACATCTACCACAGGATTTGTTTTCGGCAATTGTTTGAGTCTAGACGCAGAGAGAGGACTGTGCCAGGAGCACAGGACCTGGGAGAGCCTAGAAGTCTGGATTATCGACAAATCAGCCTAATTAGCAGCAGGGCTAGAGCCTGGTCAATAGTGGGAGCTTAGGGGAACTAGGGAGCAGAGGCATTGGCATTGGCACTGACCCTCAGGAGCTTGCCAGCAGGGCTAGAGGGAGAGTTCCGGTGTGGGAGAATTGCAGACATCATCCCTGGGCTCCTCTGGTCAGGAGGAACACCTCCATTTCATCTGAAGCTTCTTCACAGAACAAACACAGTTACAGGCTACCTTTGCCCCAGGCTAAGGCAGCATAATCACCTCAGCTGACAATAGGGAGAGTGATCACCTCACCACAGGTATAGCCTACTATTGATCAAAGACAAAAGTATCTAACAGCTTTAATCACTCCCTCCAGGCCAAGCGAGAGGGACTCAATCAAGGTCACACATACACACACAAACACACAAGCCAGAGAAAGCAACCAGTACCCTCTACTGTCCAGTTGGAGATATTACACTCAGTGACCAAAAGCTCTAGCACTCCCTACTGGTCATCTGCAGACATTACACTCAGTGAGTAAAGCCTCTAGGGATCCCAACACCAAACCTCTGTGAACCAGCTCCTCCCTAACTCAAGGTCTTACTAAAATGAAGAAAGGCCAGGTGAAAGGAGGGTTCATAGAAAAAATTCTTGGAAGAAAAAAACCCTAACTCAGAAAGACCTAGAACCTCTGAGGAGAATATGCTCTGATCTCTACCACAGAAAGACTTCCTTGAAGAAATAAGGAAGGAGTTTAAAAATCAATTGGAAAATTTGAGAAAAGAAACCCAAGAGAAGATTAACACCTTGCAACAAGAAAACAACTAATTGGAAAATAGAAGTGACAAATACAAAGTAAAAACAATGCTCTAAGATCCTCAATTGGGCAAGTGGAAAAATAAAATAATTCTCTCAAAACCTCAATTGATCAAATGGAAAGCTCTTTCAAATATAGAATTGACATGTGGAAAAGGAGTTGCAAAAGGTAAATGAAGAAAATTTTTCTCTAAAAAAAAGAATGGAATCTGTGGAAACTAATGACTTCATGAGACAGCAAGAATCTGTTAAACAAAACCAAAAAAAACAGAAAAAATGGAAGAAAATGTAAAATACCTCATCAGCAAAACCACTGACCTCCAGAACATATCAAGACAGGAAAATCTGAGAATTATACATCTTCCTGAAAACACTGAAGAGAAAAAAGCCTAGACTTAATATTACAGTATTTAGTGATGGAAAATTGACCTGATATCATGAAACCAGAGGGCAAAACAGTTATTGAAAGAATACATTGCACCCCTCCAGAAAGAGAAACTAAAATGAAAACACCAAGTAATGTTGTGGCCAAATTCAAGAACTATAAGATAAAAGAGAAAATCCTGCAAGCAGCCAGAAAGAAACAATTGAGATACCAAGGTGTCACAGTAAGGATTGTGCAAGACCTGTCTGCATCAACATTAAGGTATCGAAGGTCCTGGAACAAGATATTTAGAAGAGCAAAGGAGCTTGGAATGTAGCCAAGAATCTACTATCCAGCAAAGCTGAGCCTTCTCTTTCAGGGAAAAAGAAGGACATTTAGAAGACTTCCAACAACTCCTGATGAAAAAGCCAGAGCTAAATAGAAAATTTGGACATCAAACAGGAGGCTCAAGAGACACATGAAAAGGTAAAAGTAAAGGGGAGGGGGTAAAGAAAAAAACTGCTATCCAATAAGATGAAACTGACTATATCCCAGCATGGGAAAGAGATTCTCCTAACTCTTAAGAACTGTAATTCTATCAGAGAGAATATACTTAGCCAGAAATGATGGACACACATGACTTATCCATGAGACTGCTACCCAATGGGATGAAACTGGCTATACCCCTTCTTGGGAGAATGACTCTAATAACTCTCAAGAATTGTATAGCCAGAAGTGATGGATACTCAGGATTTTCTGTGACTCAGATAGAATGCTTTAAATATACTTCCTCCTTAAAAAGGGGGGCAAGAAGGAGTCGGGAAGAGGGAGGGCATTGAGTGGGGTAAATCTCATTACATTAAGAGGTACAAAATACCTATGGTAAGAGAGGGGAAGAAGGGAGGAGATGAGAAACACTTGAATGTTGTTCTCATCAGACTTGGATTAATGGTAACTTAAAAATTTCATTCAAGAATTAAAAGGGGGAAAGGGGAGGGGAGACAGAGACAGAGAGAGGATGAAAAAGGGGGACTAACAGAAAGAAGGGAAGGGAAAAGGGGAAAAAGGAAAGGGGAAAGAAAGGGGAGGGTGGATATAGGAGGGTAAACACACTTAAGCTGGTGGTATTCAGAAACAAAAAACTGGGGAATATGGATAAAGGGGAAAAGGGGGAAAATACAAAAAGAGGGAAGATAGCATGGAGGGCAATAAAGAGTTCTAAACAGAAATAATTAGAAACTGAATAACTTCATTTTAAAGAATTAGTGGATCAAACAAGAAATTACAGAAAGAATTAATTATTTTATCCTAGATAATGACAATAATGAAATAACATATGAAAACCTAGGAATTCACTCAAAGCAGCTGTCAGGGGATAGATTATATCTTTAAAAGCATACATGGATTAACTTTTCTCCCGGAGACCTCCTAAAGGTCGGTTGGTGAGAAACTTGTGTTGACCTCCTTTCCATTTCTTCTTCCCTCAGCAGACCCCCAGCACACCTTTATCATGCATGAGTGTATCTCTATCCACATGGGCCAGGCAGGTGTCCAGATTGGCAATGCCTGCTGGGAGTTGCACTGCCTGGAACATGGTATCCAGCTCGATGGCCAGATGCCAAGTGACAAGACCATTGGAGGAGGAGATGACTCCTTCAACACCTTCTTCAGTGAGACTGGGGCTGGCAAACATGTTCCCCGTGCTGTGTTTGTAGACCTGGAACCAACTGTTATTGATGAAGTTTGAACTGGAACCTATCGCCAACTCTTCCACCCTGAGCAGCTGATAACTGGTAAAGAAGATGCTGCTAACAACTATGGCCGAGGACACTATACTATTGGCAAAGAAATAATTGACATGGTTCTGGACAGAATTCGGAAGCTTGCTGATCAGTGCACAGGTCTTCAAGGCTTCTTGGTTTCCCACAGCTTTGGTGGTGGGACTGGCTCTGGTTTCACTTCTCTGCTAATGGAACATCTCTCTGTGGATTATGGCAAGAAGTCCAAGCTGGAGTTCTCCATTTACCCAGGCCCTCAGGTTTCCACAGCTGTAGTTGAGCCCTACAATTCCATTCTGACCACTCACACCACCCTAGAGCACTCTGATTGTGCCGTCATGGTAGACAATGAGGCCATCTATGATATCTGTCACAGAAACCTTGATATCGAATGCCCGACCTACACTAATCTGAATCGCCTTATTAGCCAAATTGTGTCATCCATCACTGCCTCTCTCCGATTTGATGGTGCCCTGAATATTGATCTGACAGAATTCCAGACCAACCTGGTACCCTATCCCCATATCCATTTCTCTCTGGCCACATATGCTCCAGTCATCTCTGCAGAGAAAGCCTACCATGAGCACCTGACTGTAGCAGAGATCACGAATGCTTGCTTTGAGCCTGCCAACCAGATGGTGAAATGTGACCCTCACCATGGTAAATACATGGCTTGCTGCCTGCTCTACCATGGTGATGTTGTTCCCAAAGATGTCAATGCTGCCATTGCTACCATCAAGACAAAGCGTAGCATCCAGTTTGTAGATTGGTGCCCAACTGGCTTCAAGGTTGGCATCAATTACCAGACTCCCACTGTGGTTCCTGGTGGTGACCTGGCCAAGGTACAGAGGGCTGTGTGTATGTTGAGCAACATCACAGCTGTTGCTGAGGCCTGGGCTCGCTTGGACCACAAATTTGATCTGATGTATGCCAAGCGTGCCTTTGTCCATTGGTATGTGGGGGAGGGCATGGAGGAAGGGGAGTTCTCTGTGGCACGGGAGGATATGGCTGCCCTGGAGAAGGATTATGAGGAGGTTGGAGGAGATAGTGCTGATGGGGAAGATGAAGGTGAGGAATATTAATTTGTACGTTATCTTTTTCTTTACATTAGGTCTGTCTTTTTTTCTGTTCTGTGAAAATGTCCTCTGATCATTAAATGTTAATAAAAGTGTGATACTTGTAAAAAAAAGCATACATGAATAACTTAGAGGAATAGGAAATCGGTGAACTAAATTTTCTACTAAAAAAAATTAGAGAAGCAACAAATTGAAAACCCTTAATTAAATACCAAATTATAAATTCTAAAAATTAAAGGAGAAATTAATAAAATTGAAAGCAAGAAAGCTATAGAATTACTCAATAAAACCAAGAGTTAATTTTAAGAAAAAAAACAATAAAATTGATAAACCTCTTGATCAATTTGATTAAAAAAATAAAGAAGAAAACCAAATTGCTGGTATTATAAATGAAAAAGGTGAATTCACCATCAATGAGGAAAAAATTAAAGTAATAATTCAGAATTACTTTTCCCAACTCCATGCCAATAAATTTGACAATCTAAGTGAAATTGGGGAATATTTAAAAATATAAGTTCCTCAGGTTAAATGAAGAAGAAATTAAATGCCTAAACAACCCTATCTCAGAAAAAGAAATTCAACAAGCCATCAGTGAACTCCCTAAGAAAAGACTCTCCAGGGTCTGATGGATTCACAAGTGAATTCCATCAAACATTTAAGGACCAATTGGTTCCAATTCTATATAAATTCTTTGGAAAAATAGGGGAAGACAGAACTCTGCCTAACTCTTTCAATGACAATGACATGGTGCTGATACCTAAACCAGGAAGAGTTAAAACAGAGAAAGAAAATTATAGACCTATCTCCCTGATGAATATGGATGCAAAAATCTTAAATAAAATCTTAGCAAAATTATTACAACAAATTATCACTGGGATAATACATTGTGATCAAGTAAGATTTATCCCAGAAATGCAAGCTTGCTTCAGTATTAGGAAAAGTGTCAGTATAATTAATTATATCAACAAACATATCAGAAATTATAGGATTATATCAATAGATGCTGAAAAAGCTTTTGAAAACATACAACACTCAATCCTACTAAAATCACCAGAGAGAGTGTAGGAGTAAATGGCTTATTCCTTAGAATAATAAGCAGTATCTATCTGAAACCATCAAAAAGCATTATATGCAATGGGGAGAGACTAGAGGCATTGCCAATGAGATCAGGCGTGAAGCAAGGATGCCCATTATCATCACTACTATTCAATATTCTATTAGAAATGTTATCTTCACCAATAAGAGAAGGAAAAGAAATTGAAAGAATTAGAATTGGGAAGGAAGAGACAAAACTCTAACTCTTTGCAGATGACATGATGGTATATACCTAGAGAATCCCAAGAAATCATCCAAAAAACTACTGGAAACAATTAGCAAGTTTAGCAAAGTTGCAGGATATAAAATAAACCCTCATAAATGCTCAGCTTTTCTAGATATGACTAGCAAGATACAGAAGGAAGAGTTAGAAAGAGAAATCCCATTCAAAGTAACTTCAGACAATACAAAATACCTGGGAGTCTATTTGCCAAGGTAGACTCAGAAATATTTTGTAAACACTTACAAAACACTTCTCACACATAAAATCATATTTAAATAACTGAACTGGGCAAACATCAACTGCTCATGGATAAGTCAAAATAATATAATAAAAATGAAAATTCTACCAAAACTAAACTACCTGTTTAGTACCCTACCAATCAAAATCCTCCCACAAATTACTTTGATGAGTTAGAAAAAGTTATAATTAAATTCATATGGAAAATAAAATGACAATAATTTTCAGGGATTCAATGGAAAAAAGTGTAAAAGAAGGTGGTTTATCCCTACCTGATTTAAAATTATATTATAAAGCATCAGTCATCAAAACTGTCTGGTGTTGGCTAAGAAATAGAATGGTGGACCAGTGGAATAGGCTAGGTGTAATAGCAGGAAAGGATTATAGTAATCTGCTGTTTGATAAACCCAAAGAGTCCAGCAATTGGGATAAAAGCTCTCTCTTCAATAAAAATTGCTGGGGAAAATTGGAAGTTAGTATGGAAGAAACTTAGATTAGATGAACACCTCATACCCTATTTACTAACATAAGATCAAAATGGATACAGGATTTACACATAAAAACAATATTATTATAAACAAACTAGAAGATCAAGGAGCAGTTTATCTGTCAGATCTATGGAAAGGGAAGCAGTTTATAACTAAGTAAGAGATGGAGAACATTACTAAAAACAACTAGATGATATTGATTACATTAAATTAAAAAGATTTTGTACAGACAAAACCACTGTAACGAAGATCAAAAGAAATGTAGTAAACTGGGAAATAATCTTTACAACTAATGATTCTGACAAAGGACTCATTTCTAAAATATACAGAGAACTGAGTCAAATTTTTGAAAAAAAGAAAAGCCATTCCCCAATTGACAAATGGTCAAAGAATATGCAAAGGAAATTTACAGATGAGGAAATTAAAGCAATCCATAGTCATATGAAAATTTGCTCTAAATCATTGCTTAATGGAGAAATGCAAATTAAAGCATCTCTGAGGTATCACTTCACATCTCTCAGACTGGCCTATATTAGAACAGGACCAGAAAGAAAAATTATCATTGTTGGAAGGGTTTTGGGAAATCTGGGATACTAAGACATTGTTGATGGAGCTGTGAACTCATCCAGCCTTTCTAGTGAGCAATGTGGAACTATGCCCAAAAGGCAACAAAAATGTGCATACCCTTTGATCCAGCAATACCACTACTTGTCTATACCCTGAAGCAATGAAGAAAAAGTATAAAACCATGACTTGTACAAGAATATTCATAGCAGCAGCCCTGTTTTTGGTGGCAAAGAATTGGAAATCAAGCAAATGTCCTTCAATCTGGGAATGGCTTAGCAAACTGTGGTATATGTATGTCATGGAACACTATTGTTCTATTAGAAACTAGAAGGGATTGGAATTCAGGGAAGCCTGGAGGGATTTGCATGAACTGATGCTGAGTGAGATTTGCAGAACCAGAAAAACACTATACACCCTAACAGCAACATGGGGGCGATAATCAACCTTGAAGGACTTGCTCATTCCATCAGTGCAACAATCAGGGACATTTTTGGGGCTTTCTGCAATGGAGAATGTGATCTTTATCCAGAGAAAGAAACATGGAGTTTGAACAAGGAACATGGACTATTACCCTTAACTTAGGAATAAAAACTGATATCTAATTGTCTGATCTTGCTATGTCTTATACTTTATGTTTCTTCCTTAAAGATATGATTTCTTTCTCATCACATATAATTTGGATCAATGTATACCATGGAAACAATGTAAAACCTGGCAAATTGCCTTCTGTGGGGAGTGTAGGGAGGGGAGTAAGATTAGGGGGAAAATTGTAAAACTCAAAATAAATAAAATCTTTATAATTCAAAAAAAGAGTAGGTGGTAGTCAATTTACATCTCCACCCAATTTCTAAATTCACAATTCTGTTCATCTTTCCCTGCATCATTCCTCCTTCAAAATTATTTAGGATCCAGATTTTTCTGGGCCTTTCAGAGTCCATTTGGAGATGAATGCATTACAGTTAGGCCTTCATTAAGGCAAGGTTGAGAGAATGATCAACTGGAAAAGTTGATTGGCATCCTACACAAGCTGGTGTTGGAGTTATACAGTTAAGAGGAGCAAAACTCAAGGGGAAAAATTACACAGGCAAAACCAGAGATACTGTAATAGAAAAGGCTATTTAACAGGGGTTCAATAATTAGGAAAAAACTAGAAGGTCTATAAGGGGAAAGAACTATATATTTTTTTTAGGTTTTTGAAAGGCAAATGGGGTTAAGTGGCTTGCCCAAGGCCACACAGCTAGGTAATTATTAAGTGTTTGAGAGCGGATTTGAACCCAGGTACTCCTGACTCGAGGGCCGGTGCTTTATCCACTATTACACCTAGCCTCCCCAGAACTATATTTTTAAACCTAAATCAGTATCAAAATGCCTTTTATAACAACATGGGTTCCAATATAACAGATTCTTTGATAGATGTCACATAAATTGTAAACAACAGCTCAAAAATATTATAAAAAATGTACTAAAAAAAATTTTAAAACGGCACGTATCCAAAAAGTAATTTGAAACAAAAATTTTCTATTTTGATTTGGCCATGTTTAGAATGAACAAAAATTCCAGTTGAAGAATGGATCTCTCTTTTTAAAAATATACCAATGAGGCATTATCTTAATCTACTGGCTCACTCTCATACTTTATTATGATGCACCTGGAATGATCATGGCAATTTGCTGTTACAGAACAGAGCAGAGAGAGAGACACGAAGGCATGTTCCCGTCTGAAGTCATACAAAGATAATCCTTTTCAATGAGCCAGGTGAGGGAACTTTGAAGAGAATCCTACCCTAGTTGAGGCTTGGGTCATTCTCTCAAATGTCACTTACTCCATCTACAGCATTTAACATCAACCCCCATAAGGCTAAATGACTTTATTGGCTTATTGTCTTTCTATTTTATCATACCTGATCTCAGGCAAATCAATTACCAATATGTTGTAATATAGCAATTACCTATAACCAACACTTCAGGTGATGAGTACTAAGGATAACCAAGAGTGTGCCAGGCTGTAATTTGGTATAAGAAATCCAAATCATAATTTGGAAAAATTATGGGAAAAATTGGGAAAAAATCATAATTCAATTGTTGCTCATGTACCTAAAGACAGTGCTGTAAATGAAATACAATAAACAGATTGAGATGTAAAATGCAATAACCCTAATTGATATTTTTTTATAAATTAAATGTTTGCAATGAACCCATTTAGTTATTAACCATGTTTAAAATAAATAAACGTCTCCTTCTGGCTAGGAGGTCTATCATCTCCATACTTCTCACATATTGGCTAAGGATTGCCACAGAGAAAATTCAAATCATCATCATTACTTTATCTTCCTCATGTTATAAAGGTGCTTTTCCCTCAAAGCAAATAACAGTTTACTCCCAGTTTATACATATATATATATATATATATATATATATATATATATATATATATGTACATACATATATATACATACATGTAGCTAGAAAATTCTATATATAAAATTTTAACTACTAGCCATCTTCAGAATACAAATTATTACTTTCAGAATTCTTTAAAATCATTAGAACATCTTAGGTAACTTTAAATTTCTACCTTGTGTTATTGATTTGAATGCAATAAAACAATAGTTAAAAACAATCAGGCATTCAAGCCAACTTACAACATGAGTTATTATGGATGAATATATGGATTTATCCTGGAAGGGGGTCCTGATTTGTGATATTCCATTTAGTACCCCTTCGAAACAATCATAAGTGAATCCAAGGCTTTTTACATTACAGTATTCAAATAGCCTACATGTTCACAAGGGAACCAAACACTGATAATATAATTTCTTTAAAGTTACCAAAGTATCACATAACTGATAAATACATATACATATATATTCCTTTCCATAAATATGTGATGATAGATAAAGAGACAAAGTTTACAGACTTTCTTCCTTTACCAACAAAAGACCTTGTGAGATTGTTGACAATGTATATCAAAGTAACATCAAGACAGATCAGATTACAAAATTTAGTACAATATTTCTTTCCCAAAAGAAATCAGTAAATATTATATATATACATATATATATATATGATTAAATATCCCCAAATTCCTTGACATAGAATTTATGCCAATTTTCCTTCTTAATAACTCAAACAAATTCTCAAGACTTCTTACAAAACTTAGGTGACTAAATTACTCTCAGATGGTTTCTTTTTTCTTTAAACATGAGATGGTGACCTTTTCTTATTGAAGGCCTTCACACCCTCTTTTCAAGGCCTCTTGAGGATGGAGGGGGTCTACATTTACTAAACCTTAAAGTCACAACCTAAGTTGAATACAGCCTTCAGTCAGTATTAGGTTAACAAAAACTCAGCTCACACTGAAATCATTTCACAAACTTTGCCCCAACTTTATTAATTACTTAAAATTAGACCCTTTCAAGCAATTAAATTCAAAATCCAAACTAAAAGGAGTAACATTTACCTCAGGTAAGTGCAACTATTTTAGATCCGAATTATAGACCAAAACAGACAAAGGAGTTTAAACACAGGCACAACTCTTTTGCATAAAGATTTCAAATTTATTAAGGGGAGAGTATTGGATACCCTGGCTGATACCAGATCTCATAATATAGAAACATTTTCCCACCTCTCCAGGCCAGTAGAGAGATGTGAAAACATCCCATTGATGTTTAAACACACATATACATACATATATTTATATTATATTTCTTGAATGTACCAATTTGAATGTACCAATGGACAAATTAATTTAATTAATTTAAATGTACCATTCAGAAAATAATTTTTACAGTCAATCAGAATTTCTTGAGGTTTTATATATATATATATATATATATATATATATATATATATATTCATTAAGATTTTGAAATGGCCAACCAATAGCTAAGATTTAATGCATTCTTAAGTAATTTTATAAAGTTCAAAGCCAATTACTCTATTACAGATATTAGTTATTAGCACAGGTTTAATTAAAAGATGAAATCTGAATTTCCTAGTCCCATAAAAGTTCTCTTCCCCCTTTTTCCTTTAACTAATTGAGCATGAGGCTTCTCAATCAATCTGCCCATTTCCTCTTCCCCCTCCCAAGAGTGAGGCTTTCTCAGACCAGTTAAATAGGGCTTGAAATTAATAAACACTTACAGCCTAAGAAAAGCATGGTCATTTTCCCCTCTCCTCCCCAAACCAGGAGAAGGCATTGGAGTCCCCTATTTTAAACAATGGAGCCAAAACAAGTTTATGGGGGCTTCTTACCCTTCCTGCAATGAAGCATGAATTCCATCTGAGACATAGATTTGATTTTTGAAGTTCTAAAAAGGAAGATTTTCTTTCTCCTTCTCCCCCGCCTCCACCTGCAGAGGGTTGGGGTGACAGAGAACAAGAGAGAGAATTTCAAAGAGAAAAAGAGAGAAAGTTCCACCCAAAGATAATTTCCAGTCAATTGGACATACACTAAACGTCCTTCCTTAACAACCCTCACTCCACAATGGGGTATAAGCCAAACACACCTTAGAACTGCCTTTTCTCATGTCACTCTGAAAACAGGGCAGGCCGACACCAGGGCTACTGCAAAACACCACATGGGATCAGCTTAAATGACTCCCCACAAAACCCAACCTTTTTTCTATTTTCCAGAAAAAGGGAAACACAGAAGGAGAGCTATAGGTCCATTAATTTTCCTACTTTTTTAAAAATCTAGGATCTAAAAAAGGAGTATGTTTCTCATCTATGGAGCTCCATCCAGATATCCAGTTCTCTGGGCAGAGAATTTGTTCCTGGCTGACTTGCCATTATTACCCACTAGCTACTTGAGTTTGGTTCTGCCTATGAGGAGTCATTATTCAGATTCAGGAAAGCCAGGATGGAAATAAAACAAAAATTTATCAAAAAGTTTACAAGTCATAGGAAGGAATAGGGAGAGAGCTAGAGAGTGAGATAAAAGAAAAGCCAAGTAGCATTGGCTGGACCACAGTTCAGAGAACTCTGAGGCCCTGAGCTGGAGTCCAACCCAGGTTTTTATGTCTTGCGTCTCATCCAGAGAGCAAGAGGTGAACTCCCTTTCTCTTACTGGACCAGGTATTAGGTGGAGGGTGAAGCCAAATTTTACATTAAATAGTCAATGGTACATCAAGAATGCAGGGGTCTACCAAAGCAGCCTTTAAGATTACAAATTGTTTCTGTTACAATCACAATTCTCTACTTCTAGTCAATTTACATCTCCACCCAGTTTCTACATTCACAATTCTCTTCATCTTTCCCCTGCATCAATACTATTGAAATAATAACAGAGAGATGGTTTTGTTTTGTTTTTTTTTAAAGGAAGGGCAGGGAGTTGGTTTTGGTACATTTGATGACCATGATCTTGTGGATAAAATTGTATTGCAAAACCACCACACCATCAATGGCCATAATGCAGAAGCAAGAAAAGCTTTATCTGGGCAAGATACAGAAAGTTTAGAGTTCTAGGAGCAAAAGAGTATGGAGATTCTTGTGGAGGCAATGGAGATTTTGGATCATATCCAGGAAGCAATTTCAGAGGTAGGTCTTAATTGATATGCAAGTGGTCAGAACAGGAGGCAATTGTAGAAGTGGGAAATGCAATGATTTGGGAAACTATAATCAGCAATTTTAAACCATGGTCCAATTAAGAGTGGAAACTTTGGTGTTAACAGGACAATGGCGGAACCATATGTTGGAGGAAGCTATGGTCTAGGAAGTCAAGTGTCCACTTGTTTGCCATGGGTTTCAGTGTACAACTAGGACAACAGGAAAGCCCAGAGGCAACAGAACAGCTTCAGGTTATGGAAATAATAATGTACTCATCTTTGTCGTGCATAAATATACAGTGATATGGCAAAAGAAACTGGAGCAGATGCAGAGTCATTTTGTGAATGAATTGGATTACTTAATACTGTGGAGGAAGAATTGTAAAATACAAAAAATAAAAAACAAAAAATGTCTTGGAGAGAGTTTTGCAGGTTTTTTTTTCTTTCTAGTGGTCTTTGTGAGAATGTAGAAGCATTCCTTCTTTGATAAAGTTAAATGTGGAAGTTTCAGGTAATATGTGAAATATTTTTTAAAGATTTTTCTCAAAGTTTTGAAAAGCTATTAGCTAGAGTCATGATGTAATAAGACATAATTATTTTTTCCTTTAAAAAATTTAAGTGTATAGGAAGAGCTAAGAAGCTGCTGTACATTTATGATTTAATAAGCTATTTCTAAAGGGAGAAAAATGGAAAAAAAGAAGGCATTTCCCCAATATTTACTACAGTCCTACAGAAAGATCATAGATAGATTCATCTTAGAAAACAGGTATAGAACATCTAAAACTGAGTCATATATTGAAGATGAAAATCTATAAATCAGTAGATATTTGAGGTAATCAACAAGTTAGTCGCTTCGATTCCTCTTCAGGGTTCACTCTTGACTCATCTCCATAGGAGTTTGTCTAGTGTGCCATTGAAAACTCTTGGCTTTAGAAGCTCATTACACCCTTGGATACTCACATTAGAAGGACCTTACACTCCAGTGTTGTCTCCCTCTCATTGCCTGGTTCATCACAGAATCTCCATTTTAAGGAGAAGACCCAGACTCTAGTACTGACTCATCTTCGGAAGCCTTTGCCTACCATGTCCTTGCATCAGGTACTTTCATCATAATGCTACATCAAAACATTTCCAGCTCCCTTTGATATGTTGCTTTCCGTCTATTAGAATGTGAATTTCTTAAAGGCAGGAACTAACTTTTTACTTGAATTCCTATTTCCTAGGATATAATAAGCACTTGATAATATTTGTTGAAAAAAATGTATGTACAAATACATAAATCTTTATACCTAAATACATATATATATATATATATATATATATATGCACATACATATATATGCATATATATTTATATGGATTATATAGGATTTATAGACGCATTTATTTTCATTATTTGTGTGATAGTTGACTTGGAATGGAGTGTAGTGTACTACACTTAAAATTAGAGGACCTGTGTTTAAATCTAGTTCTACTCCTTATTGATGTGAATTTAGGCAAGTGAGCCTCAATTTCCTCACCAAACTAATGGGTGAACTAGACAAAAAGTGTTTAGTCTTTGAACTAGATTAAAAAAAACTTAGTGTTTTAAATATCTGAACCTAAAATCTGAAAAGAAAAAGCACAGAGAAATTGGAATCAGAAAGGAAAATAAATAAAAACAGAAATGCACATGAAGTAGCATTAAAGTACAGTTTAAAAAATGATTAGGTTAACATAGGTCATACTGTGTTCATAGGAATTCCACAATTTGCCCAATTTATTTATCTGACTCATTTTATTTATCATTGTGTTTTAGTTTTATTTCAAGGCATATCTATTTTCTATTTCATATTCAAATGGAAAATTGCTCCTGAAATTGAATTAAGACTCATAAATCAAATATATGTGAAATATTTTTGCCAAGGGATGTAATTGATTTATTGAAGGATCTCAACCTTCTGGAGGCTTCTTTTTATTATGAGTAATAATCTACTGTTCAATGATCTGTTCCATTTCGATCAGAAGGGCAGAATTGAAAGGCCTATATCCCTCCTTCTTCAAGGGAAGGAAATTCTCAATGGACCAGGGTAGTTTTGTTATTTTTGTATCTGTTTTTTTTCTTCTAAATGAAACATGCATATGAAGTGTTAATATTGTTGAAAGTATCAAAAGTGGTAGATATTCTCTAAAAATAGATACATAGCTAAACAGATAATAAATAAAGGATGATGAGAGAGAGAGAGAGAGAGAGAGAGAGAGAGAGAGAGAGAGAGGAGGGGAGAAAGAGAATGTTATGTGCTAGGCACTGTGCTAAATCCTTTCTTGGCAAACCCTAACATATCCATTATTAGATGCTGTATACAAAAAGTTATTGAACAATAGGAACTTAGATCAATAATTGACAGACATCCCTTCATTTTACCAATGAGCAAACAGCCCAGAAAGGCTAAGAGACTTCCCTAAGGTTTCCATACACAGACAATATAAGCAACAGATTCAAGATTTGGACATAAGTTCTTTTGTCTCTAAAGCCACTGAACTCTTCACAAAATCATGCTAGATGGAAAGATATGGTATTTATGCTTTTAACATTTATTTTGTTTGGCAGAACATTCTTACTATACATTGAAGCACTTCTGCTTTATGCAGAACAAGACCTTTATTTTTCCCACTTCATAATATATACAGTGTTTCACAACCATTCAGTATGAGTTAGCAGACAATTGGAGATTCATTTCAGGATCCTTTCTCCCTAAAATGTTTGATTTCATTGTTCTCTTAGCGTTCCCATTATCTGATAGTCCTATTTCTTCTCCAAATTGTTATCCAAATTGATTATATACTCAATACAACCTCTGAGGCTGATATGCAACAATTCTCTACTACTCATGCTAATTTTAGCCTAAAGGTTAACATCAAGAAAAAGAGGGTCTCCATCAGCCAGCCCCACATCATCCATTGTAGAACCATCAAGTTACAGAAAATGGAGATATATGAATGCTGGAGATAAGTTGACTTATCTTGGCAGTATACATTCCAGGAATGTACACATGTATGATGAGGCTGAGATATATATATGGTCAACATTATCTCAGTGCTTAGGAGGCTTCAAAAGAAATTGTAAGAGAGAAGAGGCATTCGACTTCAATCAAACAAACTGAATATCTATAGAGCTGTAGTGCTAACCTCATTTTTTGTATACTTATGAAACTTGGAAAGCTTTCATTTGAATTGTCTTAGGAACATTCTGAAGATCACCTAGAAAGATAAGATACTAGACCCTGGACAAGTTAAACTCTGTGGTAGAAAGCACACTTCTAACGGGCTGAGCCTCCCCAGTTTTGAATCCTAAAAGGATGTTTGCTCAAAAAGACTATTTTATGGAGAATTTATACAAGGTAAGCACTAACATGGAGATAAGAAGTGATATGATAACACTCTCAAGGTCTCTCTGAAGAATTTTAAAATTAACATGGGAGTCACTGGCAAAGGACCACCCAGCATGGCATGTTCACATCAAAGAAGATGCTGTGCTCTGTAACTGAAGCAGACTCACAGTAGCTCAAAAGAAATGTAAGTAACACCAATTTGGAGACATTTTCAGTCCAAATTTTCAGGGGGTCTCTTTGTGCCTAAACTGTGATAGAACCTTCTGAGCATGTATTGGTGTGATCAGCCACAATCAGACACACTATACCTTGACTCCAACATAGCAATGTCAGTTTGGTTCTCTTCCAGAAGAAAGGATAACAAGCAACCAAACATCCCAAATATTTTGGTCTTAATAGTTTTCTTTCCTTTCTCTTTGTCTTGGAGGTTCATAGCATCATATGGTGTGGTCTTAGCTGAGTTTGGGTATGTCAACCAAAGGGACAATGGTCCAAGTCCAATTATTCAATTCATAAAGTGTATCACTGCCAAGCATCATATCTGATATATATCCCTGGAAATGTTTTGATTTGGCTAATGAGGCAAGTCATTCTGTTTGTTTTCATATGACATACTTTGCTAAGGAGATAAAGCAAAGTGTGTCACCTATACATATTGACACTCTTTTTTCCAGTTCAATATCTGTTTGAACTACATCTTTGTTATCTTTCCATTCTTGGTGCCTAGACCCATGACTGGCATATAGTATGCTCTTATATAAATAGTGTATTTTATTTTTTGAATAAATTGTGTTTAGTACAGTCTTCAGCCCCTAAAAGCAATTCACTCCCAAATCCACCAGAGATTTGAGAAATAGAGAATTAAGAGAAAAGCAGAGTTGAAGAAAATATTCATAAGGAAAAGGAATTTAACAAGTCCTATTCTTTCTACAAGACCCAATTGAAATATAAGATAATTCAAAATTTTTCATGTCCAACCAAAATCAGAAATCAAAACAAATAGGTAATAGATAAATTGATCAAGTTGATAAACTTTATTTTCCTCTAGTGTTTCATAAAGCATCAACAAAAAGATCTACTATGGAGCTTCATCGCAAAATGGCGATAACTTGGAAATGGAGATAAGTTCTTGAAGACTTTATTAACAATGTGCAGGTACTGTAGGCTCTCTAAAATCAGAAAGACTTCAAATATGGTCCTGCTAATAGCCTATGTGGGTTACCTGAGGTTTAATATAGTAAGGTCATTAGAAGTAGTTTGATCATGAGGTGATGAATTCTCGGATCACAGCAACCCATTAAAACAAGCAAAAAGTTCAATATAGACTCCAATATTGGTTAGTCCCTCTTTATTCTCCAGTAATAGTAATGGAGATAGCATATAGCCTAATAATCATATAGTTATAGTCCATCTACAGACATTAAATAAAATGCTTTGCCCAATGCTGAATGATTTGAATTACTACAGAAGGAACTTAAAATTATTTTGTAAGTCTATATAGATGAAATGAAAAGACATAAAGAAATAAAATCTAAATGGAAAGATACTTTATAAATTTCCTTCAGAGAAAACAATGAGGGAGCTAGAACAGTAAGTTTCATCATATACTCAAAGGTAATAAGAAATATTATAGCATAAGGTGCTTAATCATCTTGTTTTGCAATAATCATAATGAACATAAGAAAGTGACTATCAAGAAGATGATTGGGGCAGCTAGGTGGCACAGTGGATAGAGCACTGGCCCTGGAGTCAGGTGTACATGCTTTCAAATCTGGCCTCAGACACTTAATAATTACCTAGCTGTGTGGCCTTGGACAAGCCACTTAACACCCTTGCCTTGCAAAAAACCTAAAAAAAAAAGATGATTACAATGTGATTGTTTCTGTTGCAGAGAAAGAAGAAAGAATTTTTATGAAGTTACAACAATCTGGACTATTAAGATCCTTTTATTTTGCTGATAACAGCTAATCACTCAAGATCAAAATTTCATTAAGCTCAATAACTTCTTCAGTACATCCGTGGAAGGGTCTTGCTCTCCTGATCAGTAATTAACTGCCTAGACCATTGTTTCAGAAGGAAACCTGGCAAAGCTCCATACAAACTCAAGTGCACTCTCCAGAATTTTTTTCTTCACTTACCATTTTCATTGATCCATTACAGGAAGTCTTTTACTTTCTTGCTCCCTTTTACATTTATATATTTTATAAATAAGCTCCTTGAGGACAGGAACAATTTTGCTCAATTTGTATTTGTTTAGTCAACAATACAACAACACTAAGTACAAATTTGACACTCATATTTACATAAAAAGAATAAGGTATATTAACAATGATATCTTAATAGCAAGAAGTAGTATGAAAGACATTATGTAGTAAATGAGAGGTAGTGTTGACTAGTGGATAAAACTTTCTTTTTTAATTTTTTTTTTTAGTTTTTGCAAGGCAATGGGGTTAAGTGGCTTGTCCAAGGCCACACAGCTGGGTAATCATTAAGTGTCTGAGGCCGAATTTGAACTCAGGGACTCCTTACTCCAGGGCCGGTGCTCTATCAACCTGCCACCTAGCTGCCCCTGGATAAAACTTTCTGACTTCAGGATCAGAAAAATCTGCTTCTGACATCTCTGCTATATGAAACTGGAGAAGAAAAATAACTCCAAAGCAATTTTCTAAAATTGGAGTTGCTGAACATTTATCAATTTGCATTTGTGGATGAAAGTAATTCTTCTGTCTACCTACAAAAATCACAAATGTATAGAAAAACAAACCAAAACATCAAGAAAATAGATGGGAAAAAAGGAGGAATTAGTTAAGTAGCAAAAGTGAAGAGTTCTGTACTGATAGTTCCTGGATATTTTTATTGATAATTTTATTTTTTCATTGCTTTAATTTACATATGTATCCATTCTTCCTCTCCTACCCAGTCTTTTGGTCAACAAGCATTTATTAAACATACACTCTTAAGTAAAGAATGCAAAGGAAAGGGGGGGAAAACAAACAGTTCTGCAAAAAATGTACCAGTTAATTCTGAAGGTCCTTGCAATGTTCAGCACTCTAGTTCATATGTAAAGAAGAGGGGAAAGAATATTATCACATTTCTTTAGCTTTGTTTGTTGTTTTGCAAATTTAAATTGTACTATATTGTTTTCAAGTTTCTGCTTAATTTGCTCTTTCCATCTTTATTTTTATTCTTTATATTTATTTTATCCTATACCACAGCAATCCCATTATGAGCAAGTACCACATTTTTTTTAGCCATTCTGTCATTGACAATTAGGCACTTCATTTCTAATCTGTTGTTACTACCAAAAGTCATTTTTGATACGGATTTTTCTTTTTATCTACCTATCTTATTTCAAAAAACTCTGTTAGGACCTCAAAGCTCTTCATAACCTGTCCACTTTCTATCTTTCTAAACTACTTTAGTTTCCAACATGTTCTCTTCAATTAAGACGATGTCTTCCTAGCTGTTGTTTCAAACTAGATATTCCATCTCTCAGCTTCATGTTTTCCTGACTGTCCCCATGTCTAGAATATTCTGCCTCCTCTACTCAGACTATTGTCCTCTCTGGTTTCCTTTTAGTTCTTTCTAAAATTCCATCTTCTGCAGGAAGTCTTTGCCAATCCCTCTTAATTCCAGTTCCTTCCTTTTGTTACAAATATATTTTGTTACAAATATATTTGTGTATATGTCTCCTCCCCCATTAGATTGTAAGCTCCTTGAGGATAAAAGTATTTTTGTTTCTTTTTTGCATTTCTAGAATATAACAAAGTGCCTGCCACATAGTTAAAAATGAAATAATTTGGATTATGTCTTTTTTATTCATGAAAATATTAGATTTAAATGAGGAAGACTTACATGAAGACTTATAATCTGCATTATTCAATTCACACTGATAAGGTCACAGATGTACCAAAGAATAAATGAGCCACTAAGACATGGCCCTCATATAATGCTCATTTCTGCCTCTGGACTTTTTATTCAAGGCAATACCCCTACCTCAAATAACAGAACATTTTCCTTTCCTCCAGCTACCATTACTCTCTCTCTTCTTTGAGGCCCTGCTAAATTCCCAGCTTCTATATTAAGCCTTCTGACATAAAGAAATTTTGCTTTTTCTCTGAACTCCTATTTAGTCATTGTGATGTACTCCAGAACTTATTCTGTTTCTTATGTTTTTTACCCCAAATGCACTGTAAATTTGGAAACAAGAACCATCTCTTTAGTTTCTTTATAACAATGAATCAGTCAAGTATTAGTAATCAGATACAAAGAAAAAAAAAGATCAAACCAGTCTCTCCCTGTCCTGAAGGAGTTTGCATTCTACCAAGATAAGTAAAACCAAAATGTTTATAAAGTAAATTCAAAGTAATTTTTGGTAGGAAGATGAACAACTGAGGGGATCAGGAAGGGCTTTATTGAGGGGGTACAGTTGGAGGTTAATTTTGAATGAAACTAAGAACTCTTAAGTAAAGAGGGAGAGTATTTTAAGGCGGAAGTGGGGGGAGAGTCATGAGAAGAATGACAACTTATGCAAAAGCAAAGAAATGAAATAATATATTTGGTAAAGAGTTAGTGGACATGCATAAAGAGTTACAATGTAAAATAAACCTGGGAAGGTAGACTGGACTAGAATTATAAATGACTTTACATTCCATATAAATGACACATGAATTTGTATTTTATGCTAGACAAAACTTTTTGAGCAGGAGGATGACAAGATTAGACGTGTATAAAGAAAGACAATTTTCCAGGATTAGAGGACAATGTAAACAATAACTTAGAGGCAGAAGAGCACAAAGCATATTGGGTACAGTGAATAATTCAATTTGCATGGAACCTAGAGATCTCATGCCTCCTTTGGCTAATGATGCCACTGATATTTTAAAAAGCTTGCCCTACAATAATTTCTGGTAATTCCATTTGACAAAGTCCTTTCCTATGGCCCTACTATACCCATAAATAAGAGCATTTATCTACCTATCCTGTAAAACCCACAAATGAAACTCTAAATCAGGGGTGGGAAACCTTTTTTCCTCAAAGGGATATTTGAATAATTATAACATTATTCAAGGGCTATATTTGGTCAAACATTTAATTAATTCATCCTAAAAAAACTACTATATTTATTGAATTTTGAGTCCCTACCTGTTGCTGCCTTGGCAATGCCAGACCAATACAGTTTGAGGATCAGAGGTATGCCCTCTTTGTTCTAAATAATCATAGCAAACTCAATGAATCCTGCATTATATAAATATCAGTAATCCTTGTACATGGATAATATTTCTAATTATGCATTTTTAAAACCATACAATATGCTTCTTTTCTAAGATATGACACTTACTTTTCTGAATTTAAATCCGATTTCTAGGTGGGTTTATTAAATCTAGTATGTTTTCTTTATCATTAAAAAGCCTATAGAAAGCAAGAAATGGGGATTGATTATACTACATTGCTTTGAAGCTTTTTATTATTAAATTTTCTCTTAATTCTACTGAAAAATCCATACTCAGTTTGAAAATAATTTTTCATTAGATAATCATCACTTTACACTCAGAACACATTTAAAATGTCAAAAAATCATATTCAGCCTTTTTATGGTATTGTGGATGGAGAAGAGTAAGTTCTGATACTAGCTTAGGTATCTACGGCATAGCAATCAGCAAGTCCAAAAATATCTGAAAAGTTGGAAGGATAGGTAGGATTCCTTGTTGGGTTGCGCAGAAAGTTAAAGGGGAGGGGAGAACATTCAGCTTTTCCAGTAACTAGCCACAAATTAACATCAATGAGAATATAATGGTACATTTGCATGTATAGCCTCAAAGCTGTGTGAACTCTACTTTCGATTCTTAAACTAACACTAGCTTGGTTTGAGAGGTACATGAAGGAAATAAAGGTTAACAAATCAGCAGGAACTTTAACAGTATTTGGATCTTGTGAAGGAGTTTGAGGGATTTAAATAGAAAAGGAAAGAAAAAGGAAATGCAATTCTAAATTAAGAGAAAAGAAATACAGTAAACCATCAATATGGAAAAGGAAAGAAGTAGAAATTATAAATAAAAATAGCAAGATAAAACTTCATTGGTTTATGGATTTGGGTAGGAGACAGAAGGGAATAGAAAAGAGGAAAATGGAAAGAACTTACATACACATAAAATTATAATATGGAATTGTAGAAGTGGAAGGGACTTTGAAGCATCATGATGTAATGGAAAGCACCTTAGATTTTGACTGTCAGAGGACCTGGGTTAAATTCTAGCTGTACCTTTTACTAGGTAAGTGATCTGTTACTCTCAGTGCCAGTTTCCTCAGCTGTAAAACGCCCCTTTTTTTAGTTTTTGCAAGGTAATGGGGTTAAGTGCTTTGCCCAAGGCCACACAGCTAGGTAATTATTAAGTGTCTGAGACCGGATTTGGACCCAGGTACTCCTGATTCCAGGGTCAGTGCTTTATCCACTGCACTACCTAGCCGCCCCTATAAAACTCACTTAATGAAATCTTAACTACCTTATTTTCACTGACTACCTCACAAGTTAGCTAGAGCAGTTCCCTCATTTGCAGCTGAGGAAACTAAGGTACAGAAGATAACCACATAACTAATTAATGACAGAACCCAAACCAGATTCAGGTCTCCTGCCTAGCAAGATACTATGTTGCTACTTAAGCAGTTGTTTTAAACCCTCCAAACGTGTACTAGAGCCTCTTCAAAATTTCCCATTTAGTTGAAAGCCAGCAATCACGATAAATGTGAAGTGAAGACATGTTGAACAGGGAGAAAATGAGTGCTTCGGTAATGTAGGGACGGTTGATGAATAGTTGAACATGACTGGATAGCAAGTTCAAGTTCTGTATAGTTAATATGCAAATTACTTGTTGTTTTGTACTCCATTGACATTCTGGGCTTCCTTGTCCTTCTCTTACCCTTTCTCCTCCCCATCAAAAAAACCCTTGATAGTCTACAGGACTGATAGCTTACCTTCTTATAATTGTAAAATCAAAAGCAAATAAACACATTTTGATAGAGAAATATATCAAGTGCAAGAATTATCACTCACCCTTCTAAAGTTTCGTTTTTCATCGACAGCTGGCAAACATGATAAATACTAAAGGAAAATGATATGCTGATTAGGGAAATTAATACAAAGGAAATGCAAAAGCACTAGATGAATAGTTGAGCAGGACTTCATAAATAGCAAAAATTAATTGGGGTGAAAACAAGTTACCCCTAAAACTAAATGAGGTAAAAAAAAATGACAGATTTCCTTGTTTGTCAGGCTTATTGTAACATTTCTTACAGATTCATTTGCAGAGTAGAAATCTTTTGAAAAGCCTCTCAGCACTTAAAATTATAGAATTCTTTGATTTAGGTAAGGAGAGAAATTTTTGTGTACATGCCCTATAAGTGTTAACTCTGTCTTCATTCAACATCACACCCAATATCATCACTTCTGCACATAGAATAGCAGTTACCAGATAGACCATATCAAAGGGAATCTTAGAGCTTATTTTAGTCCAACTCTCTCATTTGATCAGTGAGGAAACAATAGTCAGGGATACTAAGTGATTTACCTAAGATCACAGAATTAATACAGTATTTGAACCAAAAACTTCTAACTGTGATCATTTCTTTCCACTATATTATGCTTAGAATCCTTTGAGAAAAGTGCCAGACCTTGACAAAACTATTTTGGCACTCCTCCCTGAACTTCCATGATGATGTACTCTTCCCCCGCCCCCCCCACTCTAGCCCTAACACCTTGTGCTCGGGCCTATACCAAGAACCTCCTGTGAAAACAAAAGGCAGGAACTTCTGGCCAAGATGGCAGAGAGAAGACAGGCACAGTCTAAAGTCTCCTGATGTTTCCCCATCTATCACATGAAACAAACCTTTTAAAAGAAAGCTGACCCACAAAACCCAGAAAGAAAAGCCAGGAGAAAGAATAGCTACCTCAGGCTTTATCTCCAGCATCAGCTGAATTCAGGTGGGTGAGTCTGGGCTCAGAGGGAAGATCATCCCTGGATCAACCAGATTAACAGATGAATTGGAGCCAGGAGTCTGAGGGCCGGAGAGCAAGACCACTGGATCAGCGATGGGGCTGTATGGCAGCGGCTTGAGTCAACTAGGGAGCAGAGGTGATGGTGTTAGGGCTGTCCCCCAGGAGCTTGCAGACAGGGCTGGGGGAAGAGTTAGAGAACAGGAGAGCTAGGGACACCATCCCTGGGCTCCTCTGGTCTGAGGAGCTCTGAGTCCCATTACAGCTCAGACCTCTTCCCACAGCAAACAAATGCAAACTACTTCTGCCTCAGGCCCAGTTGTGTGACCAGAAGAACCAGCCAAGCTGACCAATGACTTCAGGCCAGGGTAAAGAGCACCACTGATTGAAGGCAAAAGAATTCAATAGCTCCAATTCCTCCCTTCAAGCAAAGGGAGAAAGCCTCAATGAAGGTCACAGACACTTCAGAGAAAGTAACCATCACCGCCTACTGGCCAGCCAAAGAAATTGCACTCAGTGTGTAAAGCCTTTAGTGATGCCAAGCCCCTGTGAACCAGCCCCTCCCCAACTCAAGGTCTTAGCAAAATGAAGAAGGGACAGCGTAAAGGTAGATCCATAGAAAAATTCTTGGAAGGGGAAAACCCTAACTCAGAAAGACCTGCAAACTCTGAGGAGAATACATTCTGCTCTTCAGCACAGAAAGATTTCCTTGAAGAAATAAGGAAGGAGCTTAAAAATCATCTGGAAAATTTGGGAGAGACAGACAGTACCTTGCAACAAGAAAACCAAACTTTAGAAAGTACAAATGGACAAATACAAAAGGAGAATAAATCTCTCAGATCATCAATTGGACAATTAAAAAAGGAGAATAATTCTCTCAGATGCTCAACTGGTCAAATGCAAAAAGAAAATAATTCTCTCATAACCTCAATTGGTCAGATGGAAAGCTCTTTCAAAAGTAGAATTGACCAATTAGAAAAGGAATTGCAAAAGGTTAATGAAGAAACCTTCTTCCCCAAAAAACGAATGGAGTCTACAGAAACTAAAGAATCCATGAGACAGCAAGAGTCAGTTAAACAAAATCAAAAAATAGAAAAAATAGAAGCAAATGTAAAATACCGCATCAACAAAACCACTGACCTCGAGAAGAGATCGAGGAAGGGCAACCTGAAAATTATAGGACTACCTGAAAACATTGAAGAGAAAAAAAAGCCTGGACTTAATATTACAGGATCTAGTGATGGAAAACTGCCCTGATATCATGGAATCGGAGGGTAAAGTAGTTATTGAAAGAGTACATTGATCCCCACCAGAAAAAAAGATCCTAAAATGAAAACACCAATGAATGTTGTGGCCAAATTCCAGAACTATCAAATAAAAGAGAATATCCTGCAAGCAGTCAGAAGGAAACAATTTAAATATCAAGGAGCCACAGTAAGGATCATGCAGGACCTGACTGCATCAACATTAAGTGATTGAAGGGCCTGGAACAAGATATTTTGAAGAGCAAGGGAGCTTGGAATGCAGCCAAGAATCTACTTTCCCACAAAGCTGAGTCTTCTCTTCCAGGAGAAAAGACGGACATTTAACAAAATGGAGGAATTCCAAAAATTCCTGATGAAAAGACCAAAGCTAAACAGATAATTTGGACATAAAACAGGAGGTTTAAGAGATACATGAAAAGGTTAAAAAGTGGGGGGGGGGTCGGTAAAAGGAAAAAAAATGTGATCCAGTAAGTTGAAACTGGCTATATCCCAGCATGGGGAAAAAGATTCTTATAAATCTTGAAAATTGTAACTCTAACAGAGAGAATATACCTAGCCAGAAATGAAGGACATTCATGACCTATCCATCAGACTGCTATCTAAAGAGTTGTAACTGGCTTTAACCCCACTTGGGAGAAAGACTCTAATAACTCTCAGGAATTTTGACTCTATTCAATAGAATATACTGAACTAGAAGGGACAGACACTCAGAATTTTCTATGACTGATAGAATGATCTAAAAAACACTACCTCCTTAAAAAGGGGGACAGGAAAGAGATGGGAGGAGGGAGGGGATTGAATGGGGTAAATCTCATTACACTAAGAGGTACAAAAAAACCTATGATAATAGAAGGGAAGAAGGGAGCAGAGGAGAAACACCTGGATCTTCTTCTCATCAGACTTGGCTTAAAGTTAACCTACACATACTCAGTTAACTTATAAAACATCTAACCTTTCAAGTATTAAAAGGGGAAAAGGGGGGATGGAGAAAGGGAAGGGGATTGGGGGGGGAAGGGGAAGTAACAAATGGAAGGGAAGGGAAAAGAGAAAAAGGGAAAGGGGAAAGAAAGGGGAGGGTGTTATATAGGAGGGCAAACACACTGAAGGGGGTGATATTCAGAAACAAAATACTCAGGAATATGAATAAAGTGGGGAAAGGGGGCAAATAAAAACAGAGGGAAGATAGCACAGAGGGCAATAAAGAATCAGTAATCATAACTTTGAATGTGAATGGAATGAACTGTTCCTTAAAATGGAAGCAAATAGCAGAGTGGATTAAAAACCAGAATCCTACAATATGCTACATACAAGAAACTCATTTGAAGCAGAGAGATACATATAGAGTAAAAGTAAAAGGTTGGAGCAAAATATATTTTGCTTCAGCTGAAGTAAAAAAAAAAAAAGCAGGAGTAGCAATCCTTATCTCAGATGAAGCAGCAGCAAAAATAGATAGCATTAAAAGAGATAAGGAAGGAAACTTTATCCTCCTAAAAGGTACCATAGACAACAAAGTCATTTCAATACTGAATATATATTCACCTAGTGAGACAGCACCCAAATTCTTAAAGGAGAAGCTGAAAGAACTACAGGAAGATATAGACAGCAAAATTCTGCTAGTGGGAGACCTCAATCTCCCACTCTCAGATCTAGATAAATCGAATCTTAAAATAAACAAGAAAGAAGTTAAGGAGGTAAATAGATTGTTAGATAAATTAGATATGGTAGACTTATGGAGGAAACTGAATGGGGATAGAAAGGAATATACCTTTTTTCTCTGCAGTACATGGAATTTATACAAAAATTGACCATGTACTAGGACATAAACACCTAATGATCAACTGAAGAAAAGCAGAAATAGTGAATACATCTTTCTCACGATACAATAAAAGTCATATGTAATACTGGGCCAAGGAGATATAGACCCAGAAGAAATTGGAAACTGAATTACCTCATTTTAAAAAATGAGTGGACCAAAAAACAAATTATAGAAAGAATTAACCATTTTATCCTAGATAATGATAATAATGGAACAACATGCCAAAACTTATGGGATTCATTCAAAGCGACTCTCAGGGCATATATTATAGCTCTAAATACTTGCATGAATAAATTAGAGAAAGAGGAAATCAATGAAGTAAATATGCAACTAAAAAAATTAGAGAAAGAACAAATCAAAAATCCTCAATTAAATACCAAATTAGAAATTCTAAAAATTAAAGGAGAAATCAATAAAATTGAAAGCAAAAAAACTATTGAATTAATAAATAAAACCAAAAGTTGGTATTATGAAAAAAACAATAAAATTGATAAACCTCTGGTCAATTTGATTAAAAAAAGAAGAAAACCAAATTGCTATTATCATAAATGAAAAAGGTGAACTCACCACCAATGAGGAGGAAATTAAAGTAATAATTCAAAATTATTTTGCCCAACTCTATGCCAATAAATTTAATAATCTAAGTGAAATGGATGAATATTTACAAAAATATAAGTTGCCCAGGTTAAATGAAGAAGAGATAAAATGCCTAAACATCCCTGTCTCAGAAAAGGAAATTCAACTAGCAATCATTGAACTCCCTAAAAGAAATCTCCAGGTCCTGATGGATTCACAAGTGAATTCTAAGCAAACATTTAAGGAACAATTGGTTCCAATTCTATATAAACTCTTTGGAAAAACAAGGAAAGAAGGGAATCTGCCTAATTCTTAAAAATCTTAAATAAAATCTTAGCAAAACAATTACAACAAGTCATCACTAGGATAACACATTATGATCAAGTAGGATTTATTCCAGGAATGCAGGGCTGGTTCAATATTAGGAAAACTGTTAGTATACCCAATTATATCAACATCAAACCTATCAGAAATCATATGATCATATCAATAGATGCTGAAAAAGCTTTTGACAAAATACAACAGCCATTCCTATTAAAAACACTAGAGAGTATAGGAATAAATGGACTGTTCTTCAAAATAATTAGCAGTATCTATCTGAAACCATCAACAAGCATTATATTCAATGGGGAGAGGCTCAGACATTCCCAATAAGATCAGGGGTGAAACAAGGGTGTCCATTATCACCACTACTATTGAATATTGTATTAGAAATTTTAGCATCAGTAATTAGAGAAGAAAAAGAAATAGAAGGAATTAGAATTGGGAAGGAAGAGACAAAACTCTTACAGTTTGCAGATGACATGATTGTCTACCTAAAAATCCCAAGAAATCATCCAAAAAAATTCTGGAAACAATTAGCAATTTTAGCAAAGTTGCAGGTTATAAAATAAACCCTCATAAATCCTCAACTTTTCTATATCTGTCTAGCAAGATACAGCAGAAAGAGCTAGAAAGAGAAATCCCAGTCAAAGTAACCTCAGACAATATAAAATACTTAGGAGTCTATTTACCAAGGCAGACTGAGAATCTTTTTGAAAATAATCATAAAACTTCTCACACAAATTAAATCAGATTTAAATAACTGGGCAAATATCAACTGCTCATGGATAGGTAGAGCTAACATAATAAAAATGACAATTCTACCAAAACTAAACTACCTGTTTAGTGAACTCCCAATCAAAATTCGAAAAAATTGCTTTAATGAGTTAGAAAAATTGTAAGTAAATTCATATGGAGAAATAAAAAGTCAAGAATTGCCAGAAGCTTAATGAAAAAAAGTGCAAAAGAAGGTGGCTTAGCCCTACCTGATCTAAAAATTATATTATAAAGCATCAGTCATCAAAACTGTTTGGTATTGGCTAAGAAATAAAGAGGTGGACCAGTGGAATAGACTAGATGTAAAAGCAGTTGATGATTATAGTAATCTGCTGTTTGATAAACGAAAAGAGTCCAGCCATTGGGATAAAAACTCCCTCTTTTATAAAAACTGCTGGGATAATTGGAAGTTAGTATGGAAGAAACTTAGATTAGACAAACACCTCACACACTTTACCAAGATAAGATCCAAATGGTTAAAGGACTTAGACATAAAAAACAATACTATAAGCAAATTAGAAGATCAAGGACTAGTTTTACCTGTCAGATCTATGGAAAGGGGAGCAGTTTATGACTAAGTAAGAGTTGGAGAACATCACCAAAAACCAATTAGATGATTTCAATTACATTAAATTAAAAAGCCTTTGCGCAGATAAAACCACTGTAACCAAGACCAAAAGAAATGTAGTAAATTGGGAAATAATCTTTACAACTAATGATTCTGACAAAGGACTCATTTCTAAAAAATACAGAGAACTGAGTCATATTTTTAAAACAAAAAGCCATTCCCCAATTGACAAATAGTCAAAGGATATACAAAGGCAATTTACAGATGAGGAGATCAAAGCAATTCATACCCATATGAAAAAATGCTCTAAATCATTAATTATTAGAGAAATGCAAATTAAAGCTTCTCTGAGCTACCACCTCACACCTCTCAGATTAGCCAATATGACCAGAAAGGACAATGATCATTATTGGAAGGGTTGTGGGAAATCTGGGACACTATTACACTGTTGGTGGAGCTGTGAACTTATCCAAAACTTCTGGAGAGCTATTTGGAACAGTGCCCAAAGGGCAACAAAAATGTGCATACCCTTTGACCCAGCAATACCACTGCTGGATCTATATCCTGAAGAGATGATGAAAAAGGGTAAAAACATTACTTGTACAAAAATATTTATAGCAGCCCTGTTTATGGTGGTAAAGAATTAGAAATCAAGTAAATGTCCTTCAATTGGGCAATGGCTTAGCAAACTGTGGTATATGTATGTCATGGAACACTACTGTTGTATTAGAAACCAGGAGGGACGGAATTTCAGGGAAGCCTGGAGGGATTTAATGAACAGGTGCTGAGTGAGATGAGTGGAACAAGAAACACACTGTATACCCTAACAGCAGCATGGGAGTGATGATCAACCTTGAAGGAATAGCTCATCCCATCAGTGCAAAAATTGGGAGCAATTTGGGGCTGTCTGCAAAGGAGAGTGCCATCCATATACAGATAAGGAGCTGTAGAGTTTGAACAAAGTTCAAGGACTATTCCCTTCAATTTAGAAAAACACAGATATCTTATTGTCTTATCTTGTTACCTCTTAGGCTTCTTGTCTCTTCTCTAAAGCTATGATTTCTCTCTTATCACACCCAATTTGGATCAAGTTACAACATGGAAACAAAGTAAAGACTGACAGATTGCTTTAGGTGGATGGGGGGGGGGGAAGTAAGATTGGGGGGAAAATTTTAAACTCAAATAATATCTTTAATAAAAATTAATTTTAAAAAATGTAAATGAATCAAAAATAATAAAAAGGCAAAACTTGATAAATATTACATTTTGTTGTGTTGTCATTCCCTGGAATACTTACATTTCAAAAGATAACAGACAGGGTGGCTAGGTGGTGCAGTGGATAGAGCACTGGTCCTGGAGTCAGGAGTACCTGAGTTCAAATCCGACCTCAGACATTTAATAACTACCTAGTTGTGTGGCCTTGGACCCCATTGCCTTGCAAAAACTAACACCCCACACACACACACACAGCTTGCAAGAAGCCAAAAAAATGAATCTCTAATGGTAGATTTTCATTAATCTCAGTCTACATATCCTTTATATTTCTCATATATTATATGATATATGAACTAGTATATATTTGATACATAATATCAAATATTATTTTATATTTAGCAAGAATATTCTTGCATTAAGACTACCCTTGTAACTAGTCATGAAATTTTGTGTGATTCTCATGAAAAGAGTATGAATGGCACTCAAAATTAGTTAGAAAAAACTATAAAATAGATAGTTTGTCTTTGCTGCTCTCACCTACACCACTCCCAAGGTATTCAGTGATCTCTTGTTCTCTTAATCAGCCCCAACCATCCCTTATCAAAACTCACCTTTTGGGGAAATATCTGAAACTTATACTCATATGTGTGTATAATTAAGAGATGAACTTTTCCTGTGTGCATATGTCCACATTTGAGAAAATCAAAGTCTAGAAATAAAAGAACATTCCTATGATATAAGTATTATTATTCCCATTTTACAGATGAAGGAAATGAGCCTCATGTACATTGAGTCATAGTTGTTGTTTCTGTTGAGCCTTCATTTTCTAGGAAGACCAATTCCAACATGAATGAATGAATGATGTCTTGAGGTGAATATGAATTGGATTTCAGTGAGACAGCTTTACACAAATTATCTTCCAGTATCATAGAAGTCCTATTGGCAACAAAAGTCAAGATGACTGGTGATGACCCAGGATTCAGTGGATGATTTTGAAATCTTTGATGTATTACTAAGTTCTAAGTGTTCTACAACTCTTTCTTTAGCTGCCTTCATTGCCTTTTGAAGAAATTGTTTTTGTCTGTCCATAAACATGCTTTGATAATCATCCTTCTAACTCCTCAACAATGTAGTTTATCAGGGTATGGCTGATGCATATACTGCATCTTCTTAAAGGCACAGATGAAAGTTGGGTCACAGGTAGATACCCAAATTGGATGACATAGTAAATTTTTATTAAATGCTTTACTGACAACTCAAAGAAGTAGAGCTAGAGCAAAAACCTAGGACTTGTAAGTCTTAATAGAGCACTACATACTACCTTTTCACTTTTTTGAGTTATACAATTATTTCATAGATAGAAATGATACCCTACCCTTATTTAGAGACTTATCAAATGTGTAATGATACACATAAAGGATGATAGATTTAATAAAAATGCTTTGCCTGTGCCTTTATATCTCTCTCTGTCTCTATTTCTTTTTGTTTATCAGCCTCTTAAATACACAGGGATACATCCTTTGGTTCTGGGAAAAAATAATTTTATTCATTTCCAAAATAGCATTCTGCAGCTCTAGGAATCATTTTTAATCCAAATGGAGACTAAATTTATAAGCAAAATATCAATATTAAAAATTTAAGTTTAAGAAATAGTTTCCTAACACTGAGTTGTTGAAATTCAAAAATGAATTAGTATACTGCAGAATTCCCTTCTTTGAAGGTGATTTAAAAAAAAAGTTAAAACTTCTGTCTTCCTAGGATGGTTTAAATTTCATTATGCCCAGGAGAGGCAGGGTTAAAGTGATCAATTAGATCATTCTTCAAAGTTCCTGTAATCCCCTAAATTCTGTTGTATGATTCTGTTAAATGGTCAGAAATACATGAAGTGCCATCACACTTACTCAGAGACAATACTTCTAACAAGTTCAACACCTGAAAGATTTATAAGAAGGAAGATAACAGAACAAATACAGGGGTGGAGCCAAGATGGAAAAAATAAAGCATCAAGTCTTTGGCGCTCTCTGATAAAACGTGAAACTAAGGACTCTAACTAAACTTTCGAGAGACAGAACCCACAAAGGGACCCAGCGAGGCAGTTCTCCTACTCAAGCTAACCTGGAAAAGAGCAGAAAGGCTCTGCTCCCCGGGATCGGAGGGCAAAAGAAGTTCAGCCTCCCAGAGGCAGCCCCAGGGTGCTGAGAGCCCCAGGTCACAGCAATGGGGGAATCTCCTGAGCTATACCCCAGGGAGCATGGGGCACAAAGTGGGGCAATAGCAGGGGACCTCTGCCAGAATGAGCACGTGGAGCCCAGCCCTCAGGGCACACAGCAAGCAGTGTGGCCACCACAGCCCAGATCCTGAAACAGAAGCAGGCGGAGCGGGTAAACAGGAGCCTCTAGGGCATGAGCCCATTGAGCTGAGGGAGGGGAGTGAAGAGAGACTGCAGAGCTCTGTCCTCTGCCCCTGGAACAGGACTCTGGGGCTCTGACCACATTCAGATCTTGATCCCAGTCCAGAGCCCCCCCATAGAACAACAGAGCCCCCCCCCACCTCAGCCCTGTAGCAGAGGGGGTCACATATGGTCATTCACAGACCAGGAGGGAGGAAACAGGCTCACACACTGAGACCCTTGTGGGAGTGTCCCAAAAGCACCTCAAAACCAGGCCCAGGCTGGGAAAATGAGCAAGCAGAGAAATAAGAGGAACACCATGGAGAAATATTTTTCAAATGAGATCAAGAAGTATCAAAATACTCAGTCTGAAGATGAGGAAACGCATGCTCCTGCATCTAAAGACTCCAAGAAAAACAGAAATTGGACTCAGGCTATGACAGAGCTCAAAAAAGACTTTGAAAATCAAGTGAGGGTGTTAGAAGAAAAACTGGGAAAAGAAATGAGAGAGGTACAGGAAAAACATGAAAATGAAGTCAGCAGCTTAGTCAAGGAAATCCAAAAAATGCTGAAGAAAATAGTATGCTAAAAACCAGCTTAGTTCAAATGGAAAAAACAGTTCAAAAAGTTACTGAGGAGAAAAATGTTTTAAAAAGCAAAATTGGCCAGATGGAAAAAGAGATAAGAAAACTCTCAGGAGAACAAATCCTTCAGACAAAGAATAGAATTCAGGGAGATTGATGAATTTACCAGAAATCAGGAATCAATTCTTAAAAACCAAAAAAATGAAAAATTAGAAGAAAATGTGAAATATCTCATTGAAAAAACAACTGATATGGAAAACAGACTTAGCAAAGATAATTTAAAAATTACTGGAATACATGAAAATCATGATTAGGAAAAGAGCTTTGACATCATTTTCAAAGAATTACTACAGGAAAATTGCCCTGATATTCTAGAAGCAGAGGGCAAAATAGAAATGGAGAGAATCCACCGATCCCCCCAAGAAAGAGATTCCAAAAAACCAACCCCTAAGGATATTATAGCCAAGTTCCAGAACTCCCAAGTCAAAGAGAAAATATTACAAGCAGCCAGAAAGACACAGTTCAAATATCATGGAGCTGCAGTCAGGATCACACAGAATTTAGCAGCAACTACATTGGAAGCTCGTAGGGCTTGGAATATAATATACTGGAAGGCAAAAGAGCTTAGAATGAAGCCAGGAATGAACCAGGAATGAACAAGGCTGAATGTCCTCTTCCATGGGAAAAAAAATGGACTTTCAATGAACCAGGGGAATTTCAAATGTTCCTGTTGGAATGGCCAGACCTGAACAGAAGGTTTGATCTTCAGATACAGGACTCAGGTGAATCATAGAAGTGGAGAAGTGGAAAATATGAGGGACTTAATTATGATGAACTGCATGTATTCCTGTATAGAAAAATGACACTGATAATACTCATATGAACCTTCTCAGTTAATAGAGCAGGTAGAGGGAACTTCTATAGTTGAAGCACAGGAGAAAGTTGAATTCAAAGATAAAATATGGTGTAAAAATGGAGTCAATAGAAAAAAAGGAAATGTAATGGGAGAAAGAAAAAGGAGAGGGGGAATAGGCCAATATATTTCATATAATAAGATTTTTCTTTTTTACAATGGGCTATTACAATGATATGGAAGGGCAGAGTCAAGGGGGAATGAAGGATCCTTTGCTCTCATAAGAGATGGCTAAGAGAGGAAACGGCATATATGCTCAATGGGGTATAGACATCTGTAGTAAGAAGGAGGGGGGGAACAGGGGGAAGGGGTGGGGATGTGAATAAAGGAGGACAGGATGGACCATGGAGGGAGAGTTGTCATATATAACACATTTTCGTTTTTACTTTTTGCAAGGGGCTTGGATTGGAAGGCCTGTCCAGGACCATAGGGCCAGGTGGATGCTAGGCCTAAGGGGTGGTATGGGGGCTCAGGGCTTCTTGGCCCCAGGACCAGGGATCTCTCTGCTGTGCCAGTCAGCTACCCTACAGCAGAGTAAGAGTTAAAGGAGATAGAAAATATAGTACATGGTAGTGGAGAAATAAGAAAGGAGGGAATTGCAATCAGCAATGGCAACGTTGGAAAAATATGGAAGTAACTTTTGTGATGGACTTACCATAAAGAATGTGATCCACCCATGACAGAGTTGTTGGTTTTGGAATAAAGAATGAAGCACATTTTTCATTATTATTATTATTATTATTATTATTATTTGGAGGAGGGTACAAGGCAAATGGGGCTGGGTGGCCTGCCTGGAGATGCATAGCAGGGTGATTGTTGTTTGTCTGAGGCCAGATTTGGACCCAGGTGCTCCTGGCTCAAGGGCCAATGCTCTGTCTGCCAACTAGCCACCCCTACTATTATTACTATTTTATTTTATTTTGGGTCTTTTTTTTTCTTCTTTTTGGTTTTTGCAGGGCAGTGAGTATCTGGTGGCTTGCGTGTCACATGGCTGGGTGATTGTTGGGTCTACCGGGCTAGATGTGGACTCAGATGCTCATGGCTCCAGGGCTGGTGCTTCATCCATTGTGCCACCTGGCCATAGCTACAATTATTTCTATTTTTTTAATTTTAATTTTTTTCTCTCCCCTTTATCGCTCAAGCAAGTCTATATTTTTTGGGGGGAGGGAGTATTTCGTTTACTCTTAAACAAGAATATTTTATTAATGTAAAAAAATTTGTACAAAATGAGAATAAAAATAAAATTAAAAAAAGAACAAAATAGTGGTCATAAAGTTCATGCACTTCATTCTATAGTGCAGAGAATAATCCAAATAATTGAATATAAATAAGGTAAAATATTGGAAAAGCAAAGAAATAACATCTCTTATAGTAAGAGAGCACACACACACACACACAAAACTTAATGCAAAGTTTGCAAAAAGCTTTATAAAAGCATAGCAGTTATTTTCTATACAAATAGCCCAAAGTACATCAAAAGCCCCTGCTGACATTATTTTAACATAGAGTAACACAATTTATTTTCAAAGTGAAGTACTTTAGACACCAATAAATAGCTAAATTATTTTAGTAGCATTGTTTAAGAAAGCTTGGGAGTATTTAATATAATTTAGAAATATTTTAATCAAAATGATGAATATTGTTTTTAAGTTTAGGCTCTTATAGTTTGTTATCTGAAAAATTACATGTATGAAATACCTCATTCACTGATGATGTCAGATAAATGAGGTGTTACTGTATTTTAATCTCAATTACATTTTTCATATTCATTCATACATATTCTAATCCATCATTGCATGTCAATGTTGGTACAGATGATCTGAACTACACAAACAGTTATTTCACCCTTACTATTTTTACTTTTGTCCAAAAGAACACTTGGCTTGGGGGTCCACCTTCTCAATTTTTTGTGGTCTCAAGGGTACTAGCATATTAACTGCTAATTTATTAATAATCAATCCAGCATAAAGAATCCTATCTAACCTATCCAGTGGTGTTTTATGTGAAGAACTTCAAAATGTCTTTTACCTCTTGATGTCCTGCATCGTCCAAACATAGAGGATTTTAAAATATCATTCTTTGGTCCAGTGTGTAACTCCAAGATTTCATTCTTCATATTTTGAGGACAAAAGCAAATTCTCATTCAACTTAGAAGCTAATTGTTACATGTGCATAGAATAATTTGTATGTAGATAATTTTTTTGCCCCCAAATACGTACTTTCTAGAGATGGGTATACTAGGGATAGAGATGAAGACGAAGTGCTGAGCACTTTTTTAGTTAAGATATTCAACTCACATTATATGTTCACTAGGCAAGATCCAATAACAGAATCTATACAAGATTGATGTCCCCATTCCTCATAACAACCTCATTATAAGACTGTCCTTGGAAATCACACATTGGCAATGGTAAAAATAAGTCTTAATATAAATGAGGGTAATGGAAATTCATTTTCATCTGATTGGCAATTATATAATCACATTAAAAATGATCATATTTATAACTTGGTGTGATAGTTCTGACTGCTCTAATGGCTCTGACTGCCAACAACCTCAGAGCAAAAATATATATAACATTATATGTGCACACACACACACACACACACACACACACACACGTCAGGCCCCATGTCTCCTCATTACTTGATAAGTAGGCCTGCAGAACTTTTAGTTAATTCAATAGTGGAAAATAAGTCAGAAGGAATAAAAATCAGATTTAAAGTTTTTATTAATGTTTGCTTTTTATGTCACCTTAAGTTTTTGATATATCTTTCTTTCCCCTCTCTAGTAAGAGGCAAAGAATAAAAATAGAGTAAGCATGATATAATAAAGAGGTATAAAGTATCAGGAAAATGTGACCCTAATCATTCCCAAACCAGATTAGAATGTCATTTGAGAATACTTAACACAATAAAATACAAAAGAGCATAAGCAATATTAATACATGGTTTTCTGAATCAATCTATCTTATGTGTGTTTAGTGGCTTTAACTTTTATTTGAATTTGACAGCACTAATGCAATAGATAGAGCCCTCAACATGGAATCAAAAAGAACTAAATTCAAATCCTACTTCAGATGCTGTGTCTGTGACAATGGAAAAATTATTTAACATCTATGGTCCTCGGTTTCTACATATTTACCGCGAAACAGTTGGGTTAATTGCCCTTTAAGGTCCTTTGCAAATAAAGATCTATTATCCTATAAAAATATTTAAAACAATTTGAAAGAACCTACCAACATACATACCATGTTTGATGATGTTCGGGCTAGAGTTAGCTCAGGCTAGTTCCTTGGTACTTTATGTTTGATGTTATAATTGAATAAGACACTCATTGTAATTCTAAAATTAAAATTAAATTTATTCAGCCATACCAAGAGCATTATTTTATACCCATGGTTCACTATTTCTCCAAAGAAATGAAAGGTTACATTTTCCTATTTCTAGAACAAAGCTTAGTCATTATGATTATACAGTATTGAGTTTCATTTTTTACCTTTATTTTTTCTGTTTTCATTGCTGTAGTCACTCCTAATATTTTTTCTTGGTTTTGTTTTCTTCACACTGCATTACTTCATGTGCTTCTTCAAATTACTAATAGTCATTTCTTAGGACGCAGAAATATTACATAGCATTCATATACCACAGCTTGTTTAATCATTTGTCACTGGATGGATATCTATTTTGCTTTCACTTCTTTGCTTTAAAAAAAAGAGGTTGCTATGAATATGGTGGTGTGTGTAGCATCTTTCTTTCTAATAAGCACCTTTAAAATATTTATTAGAGACATACTAAAAAAAACAAAATTGATTTCCCATATCCAAAACCCAGATAACAGTTATGAGACATGCTTGAGAAAATATTAAATGTTATTGCTAGAAAATTTATACACAATCTCCTCTTTTTTCCCCTCCATACACACTCCAAATCATGACAGAATGTCTGTTACAAGGGGCAAATTAAACCCGAAGATTTTCTCCAGCTATTATAACACCTTTACTTAGTTGTGCATATAAAATGAGTTCATAGCCTAAAGACAATTATAGACTAAATTCAAAAGGAATATTTGACTGTTTGGTTGGTACTTTTACACAATCCTTTTTTTGATATTCTGCTTTGTGGGTATCTGATTCAAGATGTAGTTTAGAATGTTAGAAATATGATAAATAATAAAAGCTCTAAATTCTGTCATATTTTGTGGCTCTCAAGCAACTTTTCTATACATTGTTTCTCTGCACATGGCATCCCTATTCACTGTTTCATTCTCATTCAATCTGCATGAATATTGAGAGAAAAATAACACATGTATGATCATGATTGTAGTATGAATGAGAAAATTAAAACCAAGTGGATCTTCCACCACCATAAATTGATAAATGGTAGAGCATTTATAAGTGAAAAGTTGGATTACTAGATAACCTGTAATTCCTTATTTCCTGTTATAATGTATATCACTTCCAGTAAAAAGTCTGTTCCACTGAATTATATTGATAGGAAAGATATCTGATTAGATTCTACATTTAACTACCACCATTGATATGGTGACCTTATCAGATCCCAGGCATAGAAGTGTCTTACACAGTCTTATGACCTAAGCAGGAATCCTTACTTGGTCTCATCTCCCTACCTGTGGATCAGAAAATAAAGGTCCAGGAAGGTAACCTAAGACAGTAGATACTTTAAAATAAAAAAAAAGATATAATTGTTGTGTTGGGCAGCCACATGAGGGAGGTCTCAAAGTAGCTGGGTAATGTTTATACAATGGAAACTTAAAAGCTGATGTGTTTCAGCAAGAGGGAGATCAGAATGAAAAAGAGCCAGAGAAAACTAAAATCTAATTTAATCAGCATCTATTAATATTCCATTATGTGCAAGGTATAGGATCATTTTCCTTAGATTTTTAAAGGATTGTCATGGGTGTAGGACTTATTTTGTTTGATTCCACAAAGCAGAAATTAAACCAAAAGGTAAAAGTGACTAGAGACACATATTTCATCTCAATATGGCAAAGAGTTTCTAATCATATCTAGCCCCCCCCAAAAAATGTTATGAACTTCCCTGCATAGTACCTTATCTCCCACTAGTTTATGCATTCAAATAGAGGTTGGAAAACCTGTTGGCAGAAGGTTTGGGGGTAGGTAGGTGAATTCATGAATCAGGCTATTAAACTAATACTGTAAATCCCTTCCAATTTCCAATCCTTTAGGTTACCTTCCTTAAGGTAGTTTACCCATCCCTAAAGGTGGAAGCCATTAATTAGTTGATCTTGGAAGTATTCTTCAAACTAAAAATTCCATAATTATATTATCTTTTCAACTGACTCCCTATTACATAAACAGCAGTAGTAACCACCAATATTCTATAAGTGCTAGAGGGTAATTGCTCACTCCTAAAAGAAACTCAAAAGGCATTTCCATAATAGCTTACAAAATCAAAAATGAAAATATTCACAGGTAAATATAGACTCTTTTTATGATAAGCAGGAAGGCTAAAGGATAAAGAAAAATTTTAGCAAATTATATTAAAAGGATATTTTTCACCTTATTTTGCTTGGTTCAGTACAAGTAATTCAAAAAGTAATGATTTGTTGATTATGGTCCTAAAATCAATATGCAGAAATTAAAATAGGCTCTCAAGTAAAAAAAAAATTCATTGCTAATTTAGGTTCTTAAAAGTTAATAAATAATGTTTAAACCCCATATACTCTTTTCCACAAACATGCAATCATCTAACAATCTGAATAGGATTAATGACACAAGTTTAATGGTCCTGTATCACTAAAATATAGAGTGACAAATATCAGAAGATCTTGATAAGTGTTCATTTAAAAGTTGTTTAAAAAATAATATGTAACACTTACAGTCAATATGCAAAGTTCTCTTCTGTTTATGACCCAGAAAACTTGAAGAATCCCTCCATTTGCTAGTAGAACAATTAGGTGAATAGTACGCATAGGGATTTTCTCTCTTCATTCTGACCTTGGGTCACAGAAAATCTTCAAATGGGTGTTTATCTACCTCTGGGCTTTGACTGACACTTTTCAACACACCCTTTTATTTCATGGCCCATTGCTAGTTCAGAGGCAGAACTCCATGCTTGAAAAATACATTGTATGTGCACAATTCTCCTTTTAAAATAAAAAAAAAAAAATCAGTTCAAGGATAATGTGAAGAATCATCTAGCACAACAGAAATTATGAATTAATGTGATCTGGAATCACTTCTCTTTCTATTTTTTGTCTATAGAATGAACTGTGCCTATGCCTTCACAAAGCAAGACATCAGCATTGTGAAGGTCAAAGTTGTACCACTTTGAATAGATCAAATGTAGAATTGTTTCCATAGATGCTAGGAAAGCACACAGCATTTTAGAAGGTCTAGAAATCTGTAAAACTTAAGGAGGAAAGTAATGCTTGTTATATTATTAAATGTCAAGAAGCAAACTTATAGACATCAATAAAATCTCTATATCCCTACTTTGTCTTCATGTGTCATAAAGATCTGCCTTAAGATTTGAAATCAGGGAACAACTAGGTGGTGCAGTAGATAGAGCACTGGCTGTGGAGTCAGGAGGACCAGAGTTCAAATGCAGCCTCAGATACTTTAATAATTACCCATCTGTGTGGTCTTGGGCAGGTCACTTAACCCCATTGCCTTGCAAAGGAAAGAAAGAAAGAAAGAAAGAGAAAATGCTTTGGACTCAGGGTACCAAGGCTACTTCCTATGGATATGCAATGTTTTTCCTGAGTGAGCAGAGGAAGTTCCATGACTTCTTAACACATTCCTAAGAATTTCCTAAACAAATGAGATCACAGGTCTAATTCCTTTTTTTCAGTAATATTTGAGAAGCAGTGGTATAGGATGGAGAATAGAGACTTTAGAGAAATGTCTAAGTTCCACTCTTGTGTCCGGAACATAATGGGTGAAAGACATGACATTTTAACTTCACAGAGCTCTGGTGATTCTACAACTATAAGTTACAGAAGAGTGTCAGGAATATATGAGTAGAAGAACAATCACAAAAAGAGTTTCCCTATTCCAGTGATAAAAAGATAAAAGAAGTATTGTATGTTCACACACATATATAGACACAAAGTCCAAATGAAATTCTCTCACATTCCTGAAAAATGATAGAATCACAAGCCAAGAACCCCAAAAGTAGACAAGACTGCAAGGGACATAATGCAAGCATAGTTGTCATTAGACAGATATCTTAGAATAGATATTTTACTTAGTTTTGAACTTGGATGCCCAAATAAAAATAAAAACATTCTGAATTTTGTTTCACATATTTCTTTTTTTTCTCACATCTTTATAATTTTTTTCCAACTCACTTGTAAAGTTCTGAATATCAAAGATCCTGTATTACACTTCTTCCCTACCCTTCATTCCTTTAATATGTGAAGCACAAAATTGATTTCTGTTGATTAATACTTGTCCTTCATTCTCAAAGAAGACTATGGCATCAAGGGAGGTGATACCAAGAGAACCACGTGAATTGGATTTGGGGGTAAGGAGGGCCTGTGCTAAGTCACCAGTCTACTTTATCCTCCAGAACCATCTGAATTCAGTGACCAGTTACGAATCAGGATGACTAGAGATTACCTCACTGGCTGTGAGACAATCAGGTTTAAGTTACTTACCCAAGGTCACATAGCTAGTAAGTATCAAGTGTCTGAGACTAGATTCAAACTCCTGTCCTCCTGATTCCGAAGGCAATGCTTTATCCACTGCACTACTCAGCTGTCCTGGAAGTTCAGAACTAGCCATTTAGTAGATGTTTAATAATTGTTTATGAACCAGCTGGATAGTTTTTAATCCTTCCCTTCTTGTAGAAGACAGAATTTGAAAGCTCTATAGCCAGTCTTAGATATGCCCAGTAAACAAGTCTTGTAGACACAGAAAAAGAAAAAAATATGCAATAAATATACAACTTCTAAGCCTCCTTTTTGGATAAAAAAAGATCTCAAGAGAAGTGATCATTCTCTGGGTATTATAGAAAAAAGGACGAAAGAATAATATATCCTCTACCTACTCTACCTACAGACCAGTTGGCAGCAGCTTTTGTTAGCATCCTCACTAGCCAGATAAAGCCAGAGCTATGTATATATATATATATATATATATATATATATATATATATATATATATATATATATATATATATATATACACACATATGTATATGTATATGTATATATATGTGTGTGTGTGTGTGTGTTTGTGTGTGTGTGAGTGTGTGTATATTTATGTGTATGTGTGTTCATGTCCCTTGTTTCTTTTTTCATACAGCACACTTGCATGGGACCATGTGATATTGGTAGGATGAGAAAGGGAAAAGTAGTTTAACCTCTCAAGATGGTTCCCTGTATTCCAGAAGTCAAGATCTTTTGTTGTCATGGGTACCCATTGGCTATAGGGTAAAACAAGACCTCTGCAACAAATATAGTAAGCCATAAGTTAAGTTGGGAAATAAACAAAGTTAATCTATTTTCCTGGAATGCCAACAACTCTTAATCCTCTATCAAGATATCTTCAATGCTAATACTAATTACTTTCTCAGCCTTGGTGAGTAGGTTAGTAATTGTCCTTGGTTCATGATAAAGACCTAAATAATATCATTATAATGGGATAAAGGTATGATGTATCTGATCACATATGTTGTACTGAAAGGCACATTGGTCCAATTAGACTAATATGAGCTCAGAAACCTCTATCACAGGAGATATGTCCATAAAGATATTTTGAGTGAAGATATCTCTAAATTTGTACACATCTCACAGAGGAAGGAGCTTATAAAATAGGAAGAACAGAAGTTAGAATACCAGCTCTGAAGTCAGGAGAACCTAAGTACAAATCTGATCTTAGGCACTTGACATTCATTAGCTGTATGACCCTGAGCAAATCACTTCACCCTGTTTGCCTCACATCCAGGTTCATCTCCAATCATCCTGATTCATATCTGGCCACTTGACCAAGATAACTCCAGAGGAGAAAGTGAGACTGGTAACTTAGTACAGCACCCCTCACTCAAATCCAATTCACTTGTTTGTTATGGCATCACCTCCTTGAAGGTCTTCTTCAAAAATGAAGGACAAATATCAACAAATGTGAATCAAACTTCAAACTTCATGTTACCCATTTAGGGGAATAGTTGATTATCCATTTTAGTCTTACTCTAATATATAAATGGGAATTGGGGACATGGGACCTGTGTATGTTTGTTTTTTGTGTGTGAATGTATGTTTGAACCAATACCTATGACCTAAAGGATCATGAACAATAGCAATCAATAAATATATATTTAAGGGCCAGCTAGATGGAGAAATGGATAGAGCACAGACCCAAGAGTAAGGAGGACCTGAGTTAAAATCCCATAACAGACACATAATAATTCCCTAGCTGTGCGACCTAGAGCAAGTCACTTAAGACTACTGTGTTGTAAAAACTAAAAATAAATAAACAAACAAATATTTATTTATTTATTAAATGCCTACTATGTTCCACATAAAACCAAGCCCAGTAGATATAAAAAAGAAACAAAAGACAGCCCTTGTCTTCAAGGAGCTTACAATCTATTCGTTTCTCTCTCTCTCCACTGAATCAGCATTTCAGGTATCCCTTTCTAATGCTTATTGTACTTTCATATCATATCTTAAACTATAAGGTCAATGAAGGCAGCAATTATGTCTTATTCCTTTTTGTATTCTCTCAGGAATTTGTGTTTTATTCATAACTAGTACTCAATAAATAGTTGTTAATGGCTGATAAACCATATTATTTCTAAAATAAAATTCTCTACATGAGAGACAGAGGTTAAGTGACTTGGGCAAGGATACACTGCTAGAAATCATCTGGGATGGAATTTAAACTACATCTGATCCTGAAATGTGCATGGAAAGGAAGATCAATAACCTACTATGCTTTTTGAAATACAATTAAAATTTCCAGAGTTCATGTTGTATATTGCTCTGAAGACTGTATGTTTTATTGTCCTAAAACTAATGCTCAAAATGAGTTACTCTATTTCCCTTAGAGGTATTAACACTACCTTCTTTCTAAGCTTAATTCATCACAAAATCCTTATGATCTTTCTCGCTTTAATTAAAAGTCATATTGCATGGGGCAGCTAGGTGGCACAGTGGATAGAGTACTGGACCTGGAGTCAGGAGTGCCTGAGTTCAAATCCGACTTCAGACACTCAATAATTACCTATCTGTGGACTTGGGCAAGCCACTTAACCCTATTGCCTTGCAAAAAAACTAAAAAAAAAACCCATCATATTGCACTCTTCAAACTGCTCATAGCACCCAACTTAGATATCCTTTGCCTTTATTACATTCTTCTGTTTGTAATATTTATCTTATTTGTGTTTCTTAAACACAAATTCTTGAGGAAAGGAATTGTTTAAATTTCACACTTTGATATCTCCAGTCTTTCACTATAGCAAAGTTAACTAAATAAAGAATAAAAGGAAATAGTTAAAAGAAGAAGAAAGACCCTGGAGAAAAGGGAATTTGGAGAAGGTTTCCATAGCAGATCGGTCTGTAGTCAAATTTGAAGCAGGGAGGTTAACAATCATAATGAAAGAGAGAAAGCATTCCAGGAATGAGGGAGAGCAAGAGAAAATGCCCAGAATGGAGAAATGGAGCACCTTATTTGTGAAACCATCAGGATGCCAATGCTACTGGATCTAAGATTTGATGAAAACATCATAAATATTCACAACATATTTGATACAGTGAAATGCTAGATTTCATACCAAAAATAAATTAGAATACCTGAGTTCTAATTCTAGCTCTACAATATGCCAATTGTTTTACTCTAAGAAGTTTTATTAATATGTCTGGATCCTCGAATAATTTTGGAAGGTCCTCCAACTCTACTTTTCTAAGATTCTATATCCTACTCATCTTTTTTTGTTTCCCAGAAGCCCTCAACTAAGAGACTTAATAAGAGGGCAACAATTACTTTAGGAGTAATACGTTAGAGGTTGTTTATTAGGTTATACTGCAAAATTAAATCTTTTGTTGTATTGGAATTTTGTTATATAGAGATTTTTGTATTGAGAGAATTACCAACTATAGATTCATAAATCCTTATGTTAAGTAAAGATTAATTTTTTTCAAAGCATAGAATTTTCACCAAATTTTAACTATTAGGAATGATCACTAAACAGAAATATCCCAGGAAAAAGGATGGTTATCAAATGGGTGTCTATTCCATGGAGATTCTCTTATTTTCAGAGTGCTCCATGTGAATGTATCAGTACTTTATATTCTGGAGATGCTATGCTGTGCTAGGATGACTGCAGAGCTAATTTTGATTTCCTATCACTTTGAATTCCCATCTAAAAGAGACCAACCATTTCCATTATATTAAAATAAATCACAGATTTACTGTTTTGTTTGTTACTGTGACTTGTTAATTGAATCACAATGTGGTTCTGTTTATTAAGTTACAATTATACCTTTTGGGGGCAGAGCAAATTCTGATGTGGAACATGTTTGCTTGGTTCCTTCCCCATCCATCTGCCTTAAGGGAGGATATAATTAAATGTAACAAAGCAAAAGGCAAGTGAATGTGAGGAGAAAACATTGCTCCAAATTTTCTTCCAGCTGAATAAAGAAACTGTAACTTTCTAAAGGCAAACAAACTGCTCAGGCTGAAAAGCAAACACATGCCGGAAACAAAATTCTCAACAACCTAAAGGGTTTCCCAAACTCTATATAAAGCTGTAGAATCTTGGAAATGGAAAATCTATCAATGCTTGTTGAGTCTAACCACTTCATTTTAACGACATAGTAAATCATGTCTGAATTTGAAAAGTAACATTTAAACATGTTCATGGTAGGGAAAACATGGATATTGAAAAAAAAAGTTTAAAATAGTGTTACCCAAACTCAAGGGTTGTCGATATTCTCTGATACTATGGTGCTCAAAAAATATGGTTCTATTATAATTAAGAAATAAAATATAATGATATTCTAACTAAAATTACCCTAGCAATACTTTTTTTCTGAAGTAATGTTTTTCTGTGCATATTCATTGATTCAACAATACTATTACTAGTTCTGTATCCAAAAGAGATCATAAAAAAGGAAAAAAGGACCTATAAGTACAAAAATATTTTTAGCAACTCTTTTTGTGATGGCAAAGAATTGGTAATTGAGGGAATGTTCATCAATTGGAAAATGGGTAAACAATTTGTAGTATATAAATGCAATGGAATACTAGAAATGATGAGCACCTCCACAAATTGATGCTAAGTGAAAAGAGTAGAACCAAGAGAACATTGTATACTGAACTATCAACATTATGTGATGTTGAAGTATTATAGATTTGACTTTTCTCATCAGTACAGTGATCCAAGACAATTCCAAAAGACTCATGATAGAAAATGCTATCTACATTCAGAGAAAAAACTCTGGAGGCTGAATACAAATATAAACATACTATTTTCACTTTTTTCTTTTGTTTTGTTTTGTTCCATTTTGTTCTCTTTTGTTCTATTTCTTATTTTTAATATGTCTTGTGTAAATTTGCTTAACATGATTGCACATACATAACCCATTTCAAATTTCTTGCCAGAGGGAAGAAAAGAAGGATTGAGGAAAAAAAAAATTGGGAATCAAAATCTTGTAACAATGAATATTAAAACTACCTTTCCCTGTAATGGAAAAAAATAGATAATTTACATTTTAAAAAATAAAGTCATGTCTTCCTGGTACGATTTAGCAGTATATTTGTGGAGTCAATCAACCAATTGTTAAACATTTATTAAACCTATTAAGTATTAGGCACTAGTCATACAAAAAAAAAAGGCAATGGATAGTCCATGCCCTTGCAGAGATTACAATAAAATGGAGGAGACAGAGGCAACATAAGCTATATAGAGGATAAAAAAGGAAATAATTAAAATAAAAAAGACCCTGGAGAAAAGAGAGTTTGGAGGATGTTTCCATAGCAGATGGGACTTTGGTCAAACTTGAAGTCAGGGAGGTTAACAGTCATTATTGAAGAGAGAAAGCATTCCAGGAATGAGAGAGAGCCAGAGAAAATGCCCAGAATGGAGAGATGGAGTGCCTTACTTGTGAAACCATAAGCAGATCAATGCTACTGGATCTAAGTTTGTATTGGGGAGTAAAGTATAAAAAGATTAAAAAGAAGGGACTAGATTACAAAGGGCTTTGAATGTTAAACAGAATTTTTTTTTGTATTTGCTCCTGTAAGTAATAGGAAGTTATTGGAATTTATTGAATAAGGAGGTCACATAGTTGAAGCTATATTGTAGGAAAATCATTTTAGTGGCTAAATGGAGAATGGATTGGAGTAGAGAGAGTCTTGAGGCAGGCTGACCCACCCACAAGCTATTACAACAATCAAGGTATCAGGTGTTGGGGGCAAACACTACATATTAGCAGTGTCAGAAAAACTCATTAAAGTAGATCACTAAAATACATCATTTTCTTCTTTTTACTAACTTTAAAAATGATTTAATAGGAAAAGTAACAATATGAAGATGAGAGAAAAAGAATGTTTAATCCACATGAGCATGTTAAACATTTTAGTAGCATTTGATTTCAATGATTTGAAATAATAATTTGATTTGAATATAAACACAATTATAATTACAAATGATTAAAACAGAGCTGATAATATTCATACTTTTCAATGCTTAACAAGTTCAATATCTTGAGGAATATAAGTAGATAAATATATATAGGTAGGCATATGTATATACATATGTAAGCAAACATGTGCTTCACAATACACACTAGGTTATCCTCACTTAGCCAAAGTTAATGAGAATTTGCTGCATAATCATTTAAACAAATGATCAGAGAATTTTAAACATTTTCATTAAAAAATGGAAAATACTTTAAGCTCAGGAAATAATTTTGCAATAATCAGTGTATAATATATATCAATGCAATTCAAATATTCATTAAATTTCTATTTTTTGAATTGGAAATCAAGTAAATGTCCTTCAGTTGGGGAATGGCTTAGCAAACTGTGGTATATGTATGTCATGGAACACTATTGTTCTATTAGAAACCAGGAGGGACGGGATTTCAGGGAAACCTGGAGGGATTTGCATGAACTGATGCTGAGTGAGATAAGCAGAACCAGAAAAACACTGTACACCCTAACAGCAACATAGGGGTGATGATCAACCTTGAAGGACTCACTCATTCCATCAGTGCAACAATCGGAAACAATTTGGAGCTGTCTGCAAAGGAGAGCACCATCTGTATCCAGATAAGGAGCTGTGGAGTTTGAACAAAGTTCAAAGACTATTCCCTTTCATTTAGGAAAAAAAACAGAAATCTTTTTGTCTGATCTTGTTACCTCTTAGACTTTTTGTCTCTTCTTTCAGGATATAATTCTCTCTCATCACACTCAATTTGGATCAAGGTGCAACATGGAAACAAAGTAAAGACAGACAGATGGCTTTCTGGGGGGGGAAGTAAGATTGAGGGGGAAATTGTAAAACTCAAGTAATATCTTTAATAAAAATAAATTTTAAAAAGATTAAAAAAATTCTATTCTTCGTAAATCCCTGCACTATTTGCTTAAAGTGTTCAAAATAAGGTGAATATTTTAAATATAAATTCATTCATATACAGACGTAGGATGACATGGCAGATAGAATGTCAGGTTGGAATCAAGAAGACCAGGATGCAAATCCTGTCTATGGCTCCTTCTAATCCTGGAAAAATAGGCAAATTATGATCTTAAAGAGTCCAGTAAAATCTCTAAGACTATAAGTTACTACACATAAATCTGCTATAAAAATCCATACAAATGGCAAAAATTATCTTTTTTTCTATCTCTGAAAATAGAAAACCACAGAACCATTTAATATATTGCCCTAGAGTTAGATAATACATTAGGAAAACATAATCACTAGACTCTTGTAAAAGGAATTACTATGCTAGAAAAGCTTCTTCTTTAACTTCATGAAATATTGATTCTGTTCATCCATTTTACATTATTAAGTGCAATATCTGAATTACAAGAAAAGACATATTTAACCAATAACGTAATACATTGTGAGGAGGATACCTTGACCCAATATCCACTAAAATAATAACAAATAAACATATGCTCCTTTTATAAAGAGTAATCAGTGTGGTAACAGATTCAAAGAAATAATTTGGGTGATTTATATACTCTGTATATTAAAGTCTTGGGGAGAGAAGTTGGGGAGAGAGTTGGGAGTGAGGGTAGGGAGGGGCAGGAACATGGCAGATTTCAGAGAAATAAGAAAGGAAAAGAAATCTCCAACAGTTTGCTGAATAAATGCAATGGCATTAGTCCTCAATCTAAAGACTCTGAAGCTGACATCTGCTATGTTTTAACTTGTGAAAATCAGAGCACTTTCTTATTGAGATCTGTAATGAGCTTGGGAACTGTCCTACTAAAATAGGACTATGAGGATCTGTGAACAAAACCAATGCCATTGTAGCAAGAATTTGGCTTTGAATTCTTCTCCAAATCTTTACTTTGAATCCAACTTTGATTTTTTAAAATTTCATCAAATCCACTTAGACATGTTGCCTAGTAGAAAGAAGGAAAGACAGTGAGGTTTGTAGAAAGAGTGTTGGATATGAAGTAAGTTGTTCAATAGGTTCTGCATACCTGAATCATAATGCATGAACCCATTTGCAGTTCTCCAGATTCTGGAGTAGTTTGCCATTCCCTTCTCCAGCTCAGTTTGTAGATATGTCAACTGGAGCAAACAGGATTAAGTGACATGCCCTATTAAGTATTTGAGGTCAGATTTGGACTCAAAAAGATAAGGTTTTATGACAGCAGACCTGAAACCACTATGCCCTTAGTTGTCCCAGTGTAAGGAAGATCTAGTTTCAAATCCTACATCAAACTCTGATAAGATGTGTGACCCTAGGTAACTCAATGGCTTCATTTGTAAAATAAGGGGACTGAGTTTACTGACACCTAAATTATCTTCCAAGTTTTATGATCTGTGAATCCCCAAAAGCAAAAATCTCCCAAAGCAAGTTTTGATAAAAATATAATATTATTATCATGAGAAAAGTTTGGGTTTAGTTGATTTTATTTAGACTACTCTCTAATTTTCGATTCTACTTACATTAATCAATTATGTTTTCTTTCCTCAATTCTCCTATGATATTTCTCTCAGCATCTCTGTGAGACACTGCTAGACACTTCACTAAGAAAATCAAAGTCATTTGCTATGAGATCTCTTCCAGTTTTCTTCTCCCCTATTATTTCCTTCTAAACTCCAGTGTTCTTAATATACAATAATTCCCTTTCACTATCTATCCCACATGCCTGGAATTTTCTTCCTCTTGACCTCTGACTCTTAGAATTATTCCTTTGAGACTTAGCTCAAGTGACATGTTTTTCAGGAGGTCTTTCCTTATCCCCTCAAAATGTTAATGACTTTCCTTAGGAGTTTACCTTTTATCTATTTTCTAAGTATTGTTTATATCTATCAATCTGGTAGATTCCCTTCATAGAGGAAGGTATTACTTGCTGGGGAGGGTTAAATATATGTACATATATACATATATACATATATATATGTAAAAATTTGTGTGTAGCTTATACTATATAAGAGGCATTGTTTTTGATTGAGAGCTAAACTTAGTCACTAAGAATGGAATTCAGGGAGCAGCTAGGGGGCACAGTAGAAAGAGCACCAGCCCTAGAATCAAGAAGACCTGAGTTCAAAACCAGCCTCAGATACTGAATAATTACCTACCCCATTGCCTTGCAAAAAAAAGCAAACAAAAAATGGAATTCAATTTCTAATTTGGCATATGGTAGGCTATGTGATCCTGAGTAAATCATGATTTCTTAGTACTGATCTAGATGAGTAGAGAGAAGTTGTCCTCATCCAGGAGTTCTCCTATAGAAATCTACATATATGTACACACATGTGTGTGTTTCAATGTTGCTTGATTGATTCTTGTCCTTCATCATTGAAGAAGACCAAAGAAACATCACTATATTAGAAACATGTTATAGTGTATCTGACTGTGACTGATAAGACCAATATGAACTTGGAATGCTCTACTATAGGCCAAGTACAAATAGTTTACTTTTACAAGTAACAAATATTTACATGAACACCTAGAGTGGATTCTCTAAACTTGGACATCTTATGTTCACTTTGCTCATAGAGCACAGCACACACTTTGCTGAAGGCACTCCATGTTGTGTGGTCCTGTGCCAGCTTCTTCCATGATGCACAATCAATTCCAAAGTTGTTGAGGGCTTTGGAGTGTTCCTGTATTGCCTTTTCTGATTGGTTGTCCTATATGGGTTCTCCTTAAAATAGTCTTTATAGACAATGTACATTTAGTATTTGAATGATGTGGCCAGTCCACTATAATTGTGCTCTCTGTAGGAAAGTCTAAATGCTTGACAGTTTAACTTGAGAAAGGACCTCAGTTTCTTGTATCTTCTCCTGTCAGGTGATCTTCAGAATCCTCCTAAAATAATTCATATGGAAGAGATTCATTTTTCTGGCATGGCAATGATGGACTGTCCAAGTTTCACAGATATATGGCAATGAGGTCAGCACAATGTCTCTCTAGACCTTCAATTTGATAGTCAGTGTAATACTTCTTCAATACTTCTTCAATACTTCTCAATAACTGATTTTGATGCCTGTTCATCCTCAGTGAAGACATTTGATAATATGCATTAAAACATGCTAAAAAGCATGGGACCAAGGTCTTACCTTGGTTCACTCCATTGATAACTGGAAAAATCACAAGAGCATCCAGAGTCCAGGCAATTATGTCATCAAGAAGTTGACATACAATTCTGATGAACTCTGAGCAACCAAATTTTGACATAATTTTCCATAAGTCCTCATGATTGGCAGTATTGAAGGTCTTGATGAAATCTACAAATGTTGCATGTAGAACTCTGTTTTCCTCCTACTATTTTTTGCTGTAGTTGCCAGGCAGCAAATACCATGCATACTGGTCCTTGACGTTTTCTGAAGCCACACTGGCTCTCAGGTAGATGACCATTTTCCAGGTGAAGGAAAACTGGCAAGAATCTTGCCAGCAATAACTAAGAGAGAAAGATCCCTGTGATGGATGCAAGACAATCTAATCCCTTTATCATTATATAGATCTTTATAGGACAATGAAGGCATCATGGAACTCCTGAGGGTTATCTTCCTCATGCCATATAACCAGAAAAGTTTGAATCAGCTTTTATATGAGAAATGGACCTTTCACTTTGTAAATCTAAGTTGGAACAAAAGCAGCACTAGGGACATGAAAGAAGACTAATGATAATCAAAACCACTTCTTCAGTTGGAACTTCATCTAGAGACAAATTAACTTCAACTTAAGGTAAATGGTCAGTGACTTCTGCATTGATTGATGATGGTCTCCTGAGAACACTATGGAAGTGTCCAGCCCATCTCTCTAGGATTATGTCCCTTTCACTTATCAATGTGGTTCCATCAGCATGGAATAGCTGAGATGCATTATATGTCCTTGTCCCATAAATAGCCTTGAGGGCATCATAAAAGCATTTGGGATTGTTACTATTTGCATACAAATGAATTTCATCTCCCTTCTTCATGAGTAGAGAATCCTACATATCTCTAAGCTTTACTTGAACATTATTTTTGATAGAATTAAAAGCTGCCTTCTTAGAAATGAATGAACTATTTGCTGGCAAACCCTGTAGAGTTATTGTTTTTCCATAAAGCAGCTTCTGTATTCCTCCAATGTTTTCATCAAACCAGTCTTGATGTTTTGGAAGTATTCTGTCTCAGATGAGTAAATGCACTGCTGTACACCACATTTTTGAAAGCTGCCCAGTCCTTTTCTACCACTGTTGCCTATGTTAGTAACAAACTGCTCCACTCAAAGAAACATTCCAACCTCTTGACATTAGTCTACTGGTAGTCATTTTGCCTTGGGGCTGACTTCAGTTGAAAGACATCACCCATATGAAAATATATGCATGTTTCAGTTATATTTATATGCACATGTATGTGCACATATAGTATAAATGTGTGTATATATGCATGCCTTATATTTATGTGTCTGTATTGTATATATGTGTATGTACAGTGTTTATACACACAATATATGTTTTTTCTATACACTCAAACTTTTTATTTCCCCCATTAAATATAAAGTCTTTGATGACAGGATCCCTTTTCATTTCTTCTTTTTATCTCTATTCCATGGTACAGTATCCGGAACATAATAATAAATAGTAGATGATGGATTTACTTAAGTCACTGACAAAACCATGGTCCTTTTCACCAAGACAAATCCTTAAACATATATCCTTAATATTACATCACTCCCACTCAAAGATTGCCCCACTATCATTTCCTCTCCAATCTTCAACTCTCTGGATCTACTGTTTTTTCTCATTTTTTATAAAATTACTTAACTACCCCACAATTATAAAATATTCTCTCTAGATTTAACTAACATCCTGCTATCTAACTACATATAATTGGTCCCTTTCAGAGCTAAATTCTTTATAAAAACCATCTACACTTTGTGACTCTCTTCCTCCCTCTAACACTCGTCTATACTCTTTGAAATATGGCTTCTACTTTCCTCTCTCTTCTTAAACTGCTCCCACGAAAATGACCAATAATCTCATAATTATCACACTGGATAGATTATTTTTTGGAGTTCTCAGTAGCATATGACACTGTTGAACTAGCCTCTCTTTCTGGCAAATCTATTCTCTCTAGGTTTCCATTTATGTTTCTGCGTACTCTTGGATTTTCTCCTACCTATCTGAAAATTACTTCTCAGTTTCCTTTGATGGATCAACATCTCAGTCATATCTGCTTAATTATAAGTATAATCCAAGGCTCATTTAATAGGGCCTTTTTTCTCCTTTCTATTTCCTCAGTGTGATCCCATTAACTTTCATATTTCAATTATCATATCTATGAAAATGGCACCTAAATTTATGCATACAACTCTTGACGCTTTTGAGTATCAGTTTCACATTTTAATATGTCTCTGATAGGTATCCTGTAGTTGTAGTCATCTCAAATTCAATATGACCAAAACAGGAATTGTCAACTTTACTCACAGGGCTCCCTCTCTTCTTTACTTTTCAATTACTATTAAGAGCAAAACCTATTTCTAGTCTCCTGTATTTACCACCATGGTGTCTTCATCAGTTCCTCAGTCTCAGTCAATCCACTTTTTCAATTTTTTCTATTCCTTTCTCTATATATTTCAGATATGTTCATATTCTCCATGTGTACAGTCACCACCTTTGTTTATACTATTGTACCACCTTATTCTTGTTTGGTTCTTTTGCCACAAATCTCTTTTTAGTTCAAGTTAGTCTCTTTATAGCCACCAAAGTGATTTTTCTAAACTAAAGGCTTGACCACGTAGCTTCTTCCCTCAAGACACACCAAATAGAATCCAGGGACTCCTTACCACTAGGATCATGTTTAAATTTTTCCTTAAGCACTTATAACACTTTATAACCTTTCTTAACTTTCCTGTCTTCTTATACATTATTCTTCCTTGGCATATTTTATGGGACATTGATACTAGCCTCCCTTTTGTTTTGTCACATAAACATTCCTTTTCCCATCTCTCACCTTCATCTTTTTTTGTATTGTAAGCCTAAAATTCTTTTCTTCTACCCTTTGCCACTTGAAATCCCTGGTTTCCTTCAAGTATCTGTTCAAAAGCAACCTTCCATGTAAAATCCTTCCTAATCTACAAACCTACCCAAAGCTGCTAATATCCTTCATCTCAAAACTATCATGAATTAATTCTGTGCATATATGTCATGTTCTTATAGCTGCATTAATATATTCCCCATTATAATGTAAACTCCTTGACTGCAGGACTTACTTTTGCCTTTGTAGAATGTAGTAAGTATTTAGTAAATGTATATCAATTGATTAGACAAGAGATTTTTCAGGAGTTCTACAGAGGTCAGGTGGAGGAGAGGTATACTCCACATATAAAACATGCGGGTTCATATTGAGTCTCCACATTATAGATCCAAGGATACTTGATACTACCTGCACATTTTAGGGTAGGGCACTGAAAGTAAATCTTAATCCCTCATGTTATGAGAAAGTCACTCCCTAAAATTCAGATCATATTTTCATGCCAGTGTTAAGGGGAGGGTACTGTGAGGGGAACAGGGCTCCTTACTTCTCAATTACCTTGCAAGTTTGTAATGCTTCCTAACAATATATTCTCGATCCTCATTAGTTTGTCATTATCCAGGCTCTGGTTTTATCAAATGGGATCATTTAGGAGATGAAATAATGAGATAATATTTTTTCTTTCGACCCTCTTTTTTTTTTGTAAGTTAGGTATGGATATTATAAAGACAACTACCACTTAAGTGAAGTTAAATCAACAAAAATCAAGAAAATTATAAGTGGTTATTAAGTAGTTACCATGGTTTAGGGGAAAAAAAGCAATTGTTTATGTTCTAACCAGAAATGTTGAGGGTCATTCCCTTTTCCTTCTCAGATTGATTCTTCTGTGAAGGCTTCATTTCTTGTGCTTCAATTCTTACCTAGCTTTTAACTATTGAATAGCTATTGCTTCAGACAAACTTAAGACCTAGGAAAGATCATAGCTTAGAAAGGTCAAGGTCTCCCACTTCATTTAGGGCCATCACCAGTTGTCCTGACCTATGCCTTGCCACTGGACTCTGATGACTGGAAGAGAGAATGAGTGACTGATGACTTTGTACAGATCAGGCTTTCTTAAATCCAATTACTTGCAAGTCAATGACCTCATCCTGCTGATATTGTTAGTCCTCTTCAAGATGGAAAATGGAGATAACTCGGTGGTGCAGTGGAGTGTGACCTGAATTCAAATCTGATCCAAGACACTTAATTACCCAGCAGTGTGTGACCTTGGACAAGTCACTTAACTCCATTGACTTGCAAAACAAACAAACAAAAAAAAAACAAAGAAAAAAAGATGGAAGATGAACAACAAAAGCTATAGCCTAGACATTCTACTAAAATAGGGATAATAAGAAATGAAACAATCTAATCAGGGAAATAGTATGCATACAACTATGAACCAAAAAGCTATACTAGCATAAATTAGAGATAATCAGCAGAAGGAAGAAGAATGCTAGAATTCAAAGGGATAAGAAAAGACAGTGTGTAGAAGATCCAATTTTAGGTGAGACTGAAGGAAGTCAGGAAATGATAAGAAGAGGAGGGAGAATTTCAGAAAAGGGAGGCAGGTGGTAAAAATGTTCAAATTCAGAAAGTTTGTGTGTATATGTACATGCACGTGTGTGTGTATTTGTATGTGTGTGTGAAGAACAACAAAGAAGGCAATATTATTGGTCACAGGGCATATGAGGGAATGTAAGGTAAAAGAAGACTGAAAAGATGGGAGGGAAGAGGATATGAAGAGATCTGAATACCACACAGAGGGCTTTATTTTATCAAGTTATTATGTGCCAGACACTTTGCTATGCACTGGGACTACAAAAAAAAAAAAAGATGAAAATAATCATTAGCCTCAAGGAATATAATTCTGATGGAGAGATAACATGCTAACAATTAAGTAGTAAAGATACATACAGAATAAATTTTAGATTGTCTTAGAGGGAAAGACTTAAATAGTTTAAAAAATCTAGAGTCTGGAATAAATCTTCCCAAATACCAGGGATTCATTTTGGGATGGTGGGACCTGCATTGATATACTTGAACATGCTGTCGATCCTTTTGCAGACCTTGATGTTTCTAAGACACATCTCACTCAAATAAATCTATGTTATAGTGGAAGGAATATGGGGTTTAGAGTTAGTTATACCATTCATAGGTTGTGAGATCTTGGACAAATCATGCTCTGTGCCTCATTTTCCTCAACTATAAAACTGAGATAATTACGTATGCACTGCTAAACTTACCAAATGTTTGGGTGTATCAATTAGTATAATGGAGCTAAAGAATTTTGGAAATTGGAAAATGTTTTAGTAAAATGTTAGTGATTATGGTACTTATGTCAGTTAAACCCTCTGTGTTTAAAGAAGGCACCTGTTAAGTGAAGATAAATTACTTTTCTCACAGAGTATCAATTACTTGCTATATTCTGGACTGCATAATAATAGTGCAAAAGAAAATAGAGAGTGTGCTAGGGTCAAAATAAGTGAGTCAATACCTGTTCACTATTTCTCTCTTTGTGGTAATGTGTGTGATACTATGCCTTTATTTCAGCAGAGCTGGAGGTAACTTTATTTCAAAGTTAATAAGGAGAAGGGTGAATTTCCCAAAAGTTTCTCCTTCGTATTCCCAATATCATATTTACATACCTAACAGTTTACATTATGAGATTACTTTGAAGAAATTGGTTTAAAATTTTAACTAAAAGTTTTCTAGGAATTCTGCCACTGAATACACAATGACACACTATCTTTTAAGTTCTTTTCTGACTGAAACACTGTATTGAGATTCCTTTTATAGGCAAAGGAACAGTTCAATCCTTTTCCCTCTGACCCCCACAATTTTCTGTGAACCAAATGAGAAAATCTCTAATCTCCACCAACCAGGCCCATGTGTGTGCACTTTGACACATATTTCTATGGTATGAGTTGAGAAGTCTATCTGAAGAGATTTCTTCACCAGTCTACTTTGTATTACCTAAAATTCATACCTATTGACTGAAGTTTTACCTCCCTAACACTTCTGATAAAAAATAAAACAATGTTGATTGTGGGAATACCATAAACTCACAGCCTCTAAAATGTTAGTATGGATTTATTTTTAAATTTCCATTATCTTCCCCACTCATGTCCTAATTCAGTGCTTTATCATGAGTTCTAGGGGGTTATAAAATATAGTATCTGATATGACATAGCCTTTAGTTGTTTAATTATATTTAACTCTTTGTGGCCCCATTTCTCAGCAAAGATACTGCAGTATTTGTCATTACCTTCTCCAGCTTTTTTACAGACCAGGAAACTGAGGCAAACAGGCTTAAGTGACTGCGGTCATACAGCTAATAAGTGTCTAAGGTTAATTTGAACTTAGGTCTTCCCTAATTCTTGTTTTTTTTTTAGGTTTTTGTGAGGCAAATGGGGTTAAGTGGCTTGCCCAAGGCCACACAGCTAGGTAATTATTAAGTGTCTGAGACCAGATTTGAACCAAGGTACTCCTGACTCCAAAGCCAGTGCTTTATCCACTATGCCACCTAGCCGCCCCAGGTCTTCCTTAATTCTTGACATTTATCCACTGTACCACGCAGCTGGCAAAGCCTTCTAAGTTGTAAAGTCTTTGAATATGAGACCAATCCCAAATTGTTGCTTTCTGCCATCTAAGGACAAATCTGACTGTGCTGGAAAAATACCACTGTGTCATCTATTGTAAGGATTCTTTACTGGGGGACAGATTTCAAGAGTTGTGTGGTCTTGTGTGGTTAAAAAAAGAAAATATTTTCATTTCTTTAATTTCATTGACTTCTAACAAAAAAAAAATCACCATCTACTTTCAATACTTAAAAACATTATTTCAAGAAAAGGTTCATATACACCAGATAGCCAAAGGGATCCAGGATATCTTCCAAAGGATAAAAACCTCTGGTCTACTGGGCAATAAAGTTTTTGATGTCAGCAACCTTTGAAGACCATCCACTAAGTCATGAGAGGGATGAGGATGAGTTATAATATTCATTAGTGGATGGAGAATGCACACTGATGAAACTTCAGATCCTTCAAGTATTGATAAAACATAATCTGTCATCTGACTAAGAGTTCATTCTTGAAAGATCATTAGTCAACAGTAAACAATTTATCAAGTACTTATCAAGTGCCTCAGTCACTGTGCTAAACACAGGGAATCAAAATATAAACAAAAAAAAGAAAGATTTTGATAGAGCAAAGGAGAGCATACTTTTAGCCATTGTGTTATAAGAAAAGCACCATTAACTAGTTCTGATGTCAAAAGACTTGGTTTCTGTCATGAATTTTACAATTTGATATCTGTGTCCCCTTAGATATCTCACTCAACCTCTCTGGTCTTGTTTGCTCAAATGGTCTACAAAATGATGTTAAACTATATGACCCAATGTTCTAACTGGTTCATAATTATAACTCAATAGCAGCATACAAAGCAGAGTTAGACATTTAGATATATGTGCATCCTCACATACACATATGTGTATATATCTACATATTTAGTCTGAAAACTCATAGATATGGAGTTATATGTTCAAATATATATGTATATACATACATACTTATGTATCTATATACCTTTATATGCAAGCACATATGTACTTACACATATCTATACATATATTCAAACATGTATATATATCCATTTCATATATATATATATATATATATATATATATATATATATGTTGTCATCTATATCCTCTAAGAATTTGGAATATAGTGAAATAGTCACTTTAGAAGGGGCAACTTGGTGGCACAGTGGCTAGAGCACTAATTCTGAAGTCAGGAGGACCTGAGTTCAAATCCGGTCTCAGAAATTTGATACTTGTTCAGCTGTGTGACTTTTGGCAAGTCATTTAACTTCATTGCCTTGCAAAAATCCAAAAAAAATAGAGAATATATTACGTGCTTACTGCATGCAAGTCAGTATTGGGCAATAAAGCTCTTGATGCCAGCAAGTTTTGAAGACCATCTGCTAAGTCACTGTGCCACCTAGCTGACAAAGTCTATTAAACTGTAAAGGTTTTAAATATGAGACCAGTAACAAACTCATAATGGTTTTGTGATTTCCTCCAATTCAATTCAGTAGCACATAAATAGAAAATCAATGACATGGAGGGCATGAGTTATGCATGGACTTTGGTAAGGTCTGCTCAGCAAAAGGACATTCAAAGAGTATAAAATAGCAAAATACTGATCTGGGTCAAGATCAGTGAGACAGAAGAGTAAAGTCAGTGTATGGATAAGGGCTGGGAGAAAGAATCAGTGCATTAGTAAAATAATTTGATATATTACATGAGTGGGTATGAATATTTGACTTCTGGATAGACACCCATGTTGAGAAGCATGAGCTTTAATCATTTCCCTTTCCCCTTTTTTAAATTTCTCAAGAACCAACTCTTAAAGCAATATGAATAAACCAGTATAGCTGCCCAAAAAGAAGATAAAGACAAGAATGTAAATGATATTTGTGATTTTGAACTGAATATTACTAGATGCAATAAACAAGTGAAACAAATATTTCTAGTGCTGGGGAAGGATAGAAAGATTGCAAACAGTATTGGCTCATACTAAGCAGACAGAAGTGGAAAATAGAAATTGATTCAAGAAATTCAAGCAGGAAGAGTTCCCATTGGACCCAGAGTCCCTTGGCAGGGCAGACAGGGGCACTGTGTCCTAGGTTTACATAAGTTTCAAAAGAACAGATTTCCTGTGGTCTGGAGGTGGAATGAGCTACAAGCATATTTGTCTGAAACAGTGCTGTTGCTCTCTATAGGCCATCTGGTAGAGTTGGTCCCTCTTGTGAAAGGAATTATAACATATTAGAAAGTGGCAGAAATGATAATGGAGCTAGGTTACTGAGAACAAAGCACAGAGATTCTGGGAGGTGCACTACAGAAGTCAGAACTATAGCATCCCTTTAGGAATAGCAGACAGAGTCTTTGAAGTCAGAGAAACTGTCGTCCCAAAGCAAGCAATATAAAACAACAATTGTCAGCCTAATCAATCTTTTTAAAATAAAATATTTTATTTTCAAAACCAAAATATTTGATTGAAGATAGGGTGGTGAATATCAAAACTGAGACCTGAAAAGACCCTGGTGTCTCATGCATAGAGCATTATATTTAGAATAAAAAATTGAAGCTTCTAACACTGCTTACATGTAATTACTTTTCATCTAACTGGTTCAGTATGGCACTTTTACTTTCTAAGCATAAGTTGCCACATCTAAATAAAGAAGAAATGCAATTGTATAATCTCTAAGGTAGCCAGCTCAAAATCCATAGTTATAAATAATTGGGTGAGTGAAGAAGATACTCTAGCAAGATATAATGGCATTAACAAAAGCATGGACAGGGAGACTAATCATGTTGGGGCATAGTTATCAAATCAAGAAGTTTCATTGGAGAAGCAGTCAAGAAACCAAGATTAGTACTGATTCTGTTGTTATTTAATCAATTAGTCCAATTCTTTTGTGACACCATTTGTGGTTTTCTTGTCAAAGATACTGAAATGGCTTTCCATATCCTTCACCAGTTCATTTTAAAGATGAAGAACCAAGACAAGCAAAGTTTTACACAGGGTCACACCAAGTGTCTGAGGTTGGATTTGAATTCAGGTCCTCCTGACTCCAGGTCTGGTACTTTATACACTGAACTGCCTAGCTGTCCCAGGACACTTTCTACTACGAACTGGATTTGTGACTTTAAGCAAATCACAACTTCTCTGAACCTCACTCTTTCAAATGTAAAATGAGAAAATTTCTTCCATTCTTTAATAGGAGACATGACTGGAAAGTGCAGTTAATTCTATTCATTCAACAGAAGTCTGAGCAAACGAAGTAATAATGAAAGATTTGTACAAATGAATTCAATATGGCTCATGTAATCATTGTTTAAATGACTCCTGTTTTTAAATGCTGGCTTACCTACAAAGATACTCACTCACCAGCAACAGCAGAACAGACTACTACCAAGCAAAATAAAGCTTTTAGAAATGATAACTATTCCATGGACTTTGCATCTCTCTCAAACTAGAAACAATTATCTATTGTTCTCTTTTTAGTTTTCTTATTAGAGAACTGGAAGGAAACCCCTCTCATTTTATATATGAGGTAAATAGAGTCCAATAGATCTTAAATAACTTGCATAACTTTCATAATACTAAAAAACAAAACAGCTACTATTTATACTATTTAGTAGGAATCATCAGAGGTCATCTAGTTCAACTCTATCATTTTCCAGATGAAGCAACTGAGGTCCTCAAAAATTACTAATTTTAATTCAATGAAGATGAAAGTTTAAGATCTGTTGGCTACTACACTGATATAAATTATTCTACTTGAAAAGTCTATAAACCTAGACTAAAGATTAGGGAGAGTTGGTGTGCAACCTTCCATTCACAGATGATTGTGCACTTAATGCAGATTCTGAGACAGAGATACAACTTGTAGCTCTCTACTTGTTTATACTAATTTTGGCATAATAATTAACAGCAAAAAAAGAGAGATTCTCTAACAGTCAGCACCAGACCTTTCATATGTGGAAACATCAATTACAACAAATGGAGAAATATTGAATGTTTTGGATAAATTCATTTCCCTTGGTAGGATATTTTCCAGGAATGTACACTAGATGATGAAGTTGACATGCATTACCAGATCTAGTTTAATGTTTGTGAGGTTACAAAGGAAAATGTGTAAAAGAAAAGACTAGAATCGCCATTTCCTGTAAATGATGGTTCAACATATGGAAGATATGGTGCTGACTGTTTGAATATCTCACTTTTTTGGTGTGAATTATTGTGCCAAAGTTAGTACAAGTAGCAGAGTTGTACAGAGCTTGTAACTCTGTCTCAGAATGTGCATTAAGTGCACAATCATCTGTGAATGGAAGGTTGCACACCAACTCTCCCCAATCTTTAGTCTAGGCTTAAAGACTATTCACTTTGAATAATTTTTACATCAGTGTAATAGCAGACACATCTTGATGTAAGAGCCTCATTATTGTATGTCTGTGAAACCTGGACAATATGCTAGTATAATGCCAGGAAACTGAATTGCTTTGATATGAGTAGTCTTATAAAGATTCTGAAGATCACCTGGCAAGATAAAGTATCTGACACTGAGGTCCTTACTCAAACTGAAATACTGAGCATTCAAGCTCACCTACAAAGATACTCACTGCAGAGAAGATACCTCCAAATGGTCTAATCATATTGTTTGAATGCCAAAAGTACATTTGCAATATAAAAGTAGTGATATAAAGGTACTCTTAAAGTCTCTCTGAAGAACTTTGGAATTGAGTGTGAGATATCATAAACACTGGTCTAAGACTGCACAACATGACATGCTGTTATCAAAGAAATTGTTGTACTATATAATTAAAGCAGAATTGCAGAAGCTAAAAAAGAAATGTGGCATGCAACAATGTTTATGTGGACTATTTGTGGTGGAACCTCCCAAGCTCATATTGATCTAATCTGTCACAGTAAGACACACTGAAAGTTAATCCCAACATAATAATATTTTGGGTCTCTTCAAGAATCAATGACAAAAACCATTCAATCAACCATATAATACTTTACAAAATGCTTTTGCATATATGTCCATCAATAAGCATTTATTGCATCAGGCACTGTGATGACCACTGTGGGGTACAAAGAAAGGCAAAAGACAATCCCTCCTGTCAAGGATCTTACAATCTGTTACCTTATTTGTTATTAATAATAGCCCAAGAGATAGATGCTACTATTATTCCCATTTTTTGGATAAGAAAACTGATACAAGTTAAATCCAGCGTCATGCAGCTAGAATCTGTGGTAGGATTCAAATTCGTCTTTTTTATTCCAGTTTCTCTACCAAATGTACTACTTACCTGCTTAGGGTAAGTGTCTTTCCAACATCATACAGGTATTAAAAGTATTAGAGGTGGGATTTAAATCCAAGGTATCAAATTCCAGAGCCAGTTCACTCTTCCATTACATGGTATTTCCTAAACACTTAACTCTAACCAGGGTGAGTAAACCAGGACTTTGTTCCAATGCGTCACATTTTTAAGGATACAGATAGTATTTTCAATCCTCAGCAGCATAGACATTATAGTTCTCTGACCCTAATTAAAAAAAAAGAAGCTACCAGTGGTGGAATGGATTGAGACATTCTTTATCCTACCCTTTCCTGCTTTCTTTCTTTACCCATCTGAAATGCTAGGTCCTAGAGTCTGGTATCTCTGATTATCTTCCAGAATAAAGAGATATTCTATACAACTGAAGACAAGCTCCATGATAATAACTCTAGGGTTCACAACTTCCTAGTATGACCCAATTTTGGACAAGCAGAGGTGTCCACTTGGGTTCTTCTGAATGACAACTTTATTCCTTCAAACATTTATTGGTTTTTCAGTTAGTCAGTCAATAATCATTTGTTAAACTCCAACTGTATACCAGACACTATGCTATCTGCCAGAATTTAGCAGAATAAACTTCTAAAGAGAGAAAATATTATTGATATTGAGAAAAAGAAGGGGGGAACATTTCACTAGGGGAGAAGGAATTGAAAGGGAATAGGAAAAATTGCTTTTTCTTAACATAGCTTAAGGAGGTGAGTACTGAGGAGCACATGGTGGGCATTTCATTTTGTAAGTCACTTTAAATTGATTTTAGAACCTCTCAATGCACTTTATATATAATGATTAGATTAGATTATGCAGTTCTTGAGGAGAATTTGTGTCTGCTCTGCATGCTCATTATTTTTGCAAATAGCCAGTATCACCATCCTTAACAGCATGTAGAGTATTGACACCACAGTTTGATGAAATGTTTTCCATCTTTTCTGCGAAGCAGCAAATGAAATGGTGCTTTAAAAATGGAGAGAATGGAACTGCAGGTGGGTTCCATTGGAATAGACAAGGATCACTCAAGGAGTAAGAATTTATCTCTCTAATCAGGTACCACAGTGGGAGGGAGGGGGAATAGGGAGTAGACAAAGACTCCTTAAAATACTTGTAAACCATTCCCTGAATCCTGGGCAGGATATGGAAGCTTACCAGGAGTAGCAAGAAAGAATGGCTGTTGGCTGGGCCAAAAATAAAAGGCAGAGAGAAAAAGATCAAAAAAAGTCAGTTTCTCCTAATTCCACTAAGTAATAGTAAGACCACAGGCCTATACTGAATATCACTAAAACCTCCTCAATATTTTCTGCCTCAGGTTAGAAAGTCTATATTTGTGACCTCTCCCCAGCTTCTTATCAAGATACACTAGTTCTCTCCTATTGACGTAATTTCCCTTTCTTTTTTGGATGTCTTCATGGCCAGATCACATCAGGAAATGGATTGAGAAGAATCACAAGTTTTCTGATCCTTCCCTCCATTTTTCTGCTTCTCCCCAAACCAGACATTATTAGAAGACGATTTTATTAACAAACCAAATAAAAGCATCATGTTAGAGCTGGAAAGAAATGCAGAAGTCAATTACTCCTCTTTCATTTTATATATGAGGTAAACTGAGATCAAAAGAAGTTAAATGATTTGCATAATAAAGTCATATAATCAGGAAAAAATAAACTTGGGTTTTGAATCAAGATCCTCTGAGTTTTTTTTTTTTCCTGTTGCTTTTGCCATGCCACACAAACCTCTCTTCAAAGGAGAAGTTTAAAGGAAGAAAGACAGTGCAGTAGCAAAAGGAGGAAAAGTGAAGATACACAAATTGTGTATACAATTAGTCAAATCCCTTGAACCAACTCTGGGGAACTAGACCTTCCCTTACTTGCTTCCCTCCTCCTCAATAATTGACTATTTTGCTTCAATTAGCTTCAATTGTGATTCTACTGCTATAGTTTTAGCTGGTAGCTTTGGGTGTCTCAGCCTTCCTGAATTTGTTTGGTTAGCATTTGGTTGCATCTGAAGTTACCTAGAACTAAGGAATGGAATTTCTATCTGAGTTTTCTCAGCTTCTGAATTTTATGAAATAATTTGTTCAACTGATAATTATGGAACCAAAGAAATTCCCCACTCCCATCTACTTACCTCCCTAGCCATATGTAAATGTATAACTCAGTCAGCCAATAAATATTATTATATTTTTACTATATGACTGGCACTGTACTAAGTGCTGGAGAAATACAAGAAAATGAAAGCTATGACTGACTTTAAGGAACATATATTTTAATGAAAGAGCCAACATGTAAATAAATAGGAATATATAAGATACATTGTAAATGTAAAAGGAAGACAACAGGTAAAAGTTTAAAAATAATCTTTCCTATATGAATCCCTAGTTCTGCAAGATTTTTTGCCTACTTCACCCTTCTATGTAACCTTGGGCACTGGATTGACATATACTCATATGCAAAATAAGGGGTTTAGATGAAATTATGTCTATGGTCTCTTTCAGTTCTAAATCCTATAATCCTATGATCCTCCAAAGATCTTAAGCATTTTTTCCTATTCCATCTGTCATGTCTGAAGAAATATTAATCCTTTTGTTGTCATTTTCATAGATTTCTACCAAGGTTGACAATAAAAACATTGAATTAAGTGGAGTTTGTTATGAGAATTTTCCTATCTCTTCTTTGTATATCCTATTCCCAAAAGCCAGCATTACCCTCAGTGCCTCTCACCCAAGCCCAAAATCCAAAGAAGAAAACAATTTAATAAAATAATTCAGACTAATTAGTTATCATAAATAATTGCAGAATATTAGAGTTGAAAAAAAAAACCTAAAAATCATCTTGTCAAATTCTCTCATTTTTCTGGAAACAGAAAGAGCAAGTGACTTACCTAAAGTCTCTCAGTTATTGGCTAAGTCAAGACCAAAACCTAGGTTTCTGATTCCTTGTTTGGGTTCTTTCCAAAAGACCAAAAGAAATTTTAAAGTACTATGCACTATGAAAAATAATATTTTATCAACAAATACCAAAAGCAAAAACTACTTGCTAGTTTTCTAAATAGCTTGTCTACATCAGGAATAGGGGAGCCTTGTGAAAACTGTTACTGATTTTCACATTTTGATGTATAGATTTTAAGGATTGCTTCAGGGTCCTAGAAATTCTCCTCTTGGATCCAGAAATCACATGTACATGTACCTGGCACTTATTGAAGTCCCTCACTGAGAGTAGCAACTGCTTTAAAAGTTTCTAAATTTGATGCTACTTGATATCCAATAGGAGAACTGTGATGAGTGCACTAGATACCCCTGTACTCCATTACCATTATCCCTCAGTCTCTGCCCTCATTCAAAAACTCTATCCTATCACCTTGGACTTATCATTAGTATTTTCAGTACTCTGCATCCTTGGCTGTAACAGGACAGATAGCATATATCAAGTCATCAGACAATTGGTTAAGGACTGGAAAGTCCCCTTTTACTTTCAGATAATAGGAACCCCTATTTTTTGTCATACAGATGAAATAAAAAGCCCCGATGATTTTCTCACAAATTGTTTTTTTTATAACTCCAATGAAATATATCAACCATTTAGTTTGAGCTGAATTTTAAGCTTACAATTGTTCATCAGAACTAAATTTTTGTAGGATTGTACCCATTACTAATTGTTGCCAGAAGAATTACATTTGAAGTCTTAAGAAATTATCCTGATGTCTTATGGAACATTTATCACTTTGAAGAAAATGTAGTTTGGGGGAAATTAGTCTGAAGCAATGAAACTTGTTTGTTCCAACCAAATAGATTGCTTAACATCTTGGAGTATGAAAAGACAAATAAGGAGTAATTCAGTGCCAAAAGCAAAAATGCTCCACCTTGACACCCAGTCTTGCTTGGTTCTATATGGAGTATGCTTCTATCCCTAGGACAGCCTAATTATTTTCTGCTCAAATAACCCTGAATCCTTTTTTTTTTTTTGCTCTTCTGGTTTTCTTTACATGCTTCCTTTCTCTTTTTCAATCTTCTGATTTTCTCTAGAACTTGCCATTATTTTCCCCTAGTCAATCTTTTCTTATGATTCCCTGTTCCCTCTCTGGAAATATTCAAGAAGGATAGGTTCTCTCTGATCCAGATGGCTTCGTTTTCATCACTGGCCTTTTTCTTCTTTATCTCAATATGTCCTTTTCTTCTTCTGCAGCTGTTCAAAGTGAGTATGATTTAAATCTACCCACATACTCTCATCTTCACTTTGAGTCACCCACTCATTTGAATGAGACAAGCCTACACTCAGAAGTGGAAAAGTCTGAAATTGTAAAATAGAGTTGACTTATCATCAACGTGTCTGTTTGTATTTTTGTTTCTACCAGACTCAGAATTTCATCAGCTTCAGAGATCTCCAGATGATGAACTCCCCCACTAATGTATATCATCATTTACTTTGTGTCATATATCTTTAGATAATTGTCTATGGAAATTTAAAAGTTTAAATGATTCAACCAGAGTAACAGAGTCACCATGGGTCAGAGGCAGGACTTACTTGATCCTTGATCTTTTTGATTCCAAGGTCAACTCTTTACCCATTATTCCATACTGCCTGTCACTACTATATTATACCTACATGCCAGGGTATCTGAAACATTTTTAATTCATATTTGTGCCAGGTTAAAGTAAACACTAGGGAGCCAGATAAGAATAAATGTGAGAGTGTAAAGGAGAAGGGATGATCAGAACTTGAGCTTATCAAGAAAAATAAAAAAAGCTACAATGATCCTGACAATCAAGAGTGCAGAAGAATTTAAATAGGTGGATAAGAAATAGAAAGCCATTCTTCTGAAGATTTATTTCTTATAATTTCCATATGTTGTAGGACTGGATCCAGAGTTTCCCTTTTGCTGTATAAATATGTTGACATGTGACCATATCGGTGAAGGAAACTCAAAACCATATTTCTTTCAGACATGATACAAATAGTCAATATACAATTGCCTCATAGTCCCCAAATAGTTCTTTGATTCATACTTTACCAGCAACAAACTTCACAGTCCTAAAAAGAGCCACATGTAAGTTAGCTGGTGACAAGCAATGTAATGTTTGCCATCAATACTGTAAGACCGTACTTTTGTCTCCAAGGGGCTGCTTTCTCTCAGGTCCTTTAAAATATATTAACTATCTTTCCATGTGTGTTTTTATCTGAGTGTCTCTCTCTTTTTCTTAAGTGAGTGTCTATCTTTCTTGCAAGTCCCTTCAGAAATATCTGTGTTTCTCCCCAAGGTGCTTTTCTTTGTCTTTCCATGTAAAAGTTCTTTTCCTGACCTTTTCTGCAAATAAAATGTCCATAAGTCATAACAATAATACCATATACAAAGATATGCAAAACATGAAATAGTTGTTGATCATGAGAAGGAAAATGTACTTTGACCATTTGGAGCAAACTTCAGTTTATTTTAATATGCCAATTTACCAAAATTGCTGTTAAAGAGGAAGATTTATGGTTTAATAATATTCTAAACACCTAACCATAAATAAATACATCTAAGTATTTAAAAAATTCATTTTCACAAGAAAGTTAAGGATGAGTTTTATTTCACAATAATCCAGAGTTCAGGCCCTATGACTCCAAGATCAACAAAAATTCAAGGTCCTTCACAAAACAAGTAGAATTATTAGGTCACCAGTCATGTGCATTACATCATTATTCTGGTCTCTTCCCACCCCCAATAAGTTAGAGTATACATGTACAACTAGAGAAAAACCACTCCCATCTACCAGCTTGTTTACCTTAGCATGCTTCCAGACTAAAATGTACAAAATGCTCTCAACTTTAAAATTACACATTTTATATGAATATAACATCTTTCAATCTCTGCTCTATAGTTTATCTGCACTATTCTCCAGCTGCTCCTCCAGTCCTGGGTGTAAGGGGGAAACTCAGAAGACAAAATTATACACATTTCAATCTGTGTCACATCTGGTTATAACATCAAGGTAACACTTTTCCTTCAAATGACATTCTGGGACAGGATCAGAAAAACTTCATCTTATTTTAGATGTAAAACCCCCTAAATATATTTCCTGCAAGTGTCCCCTTCTCTCAGACTTATGTTTTTGGTGACCATTGAGAAAATTCATTATAGAGCTGGTAGTCAGAAAATTCTCATCATTTTAATAATTATCACATTTAAAACAATCAGGTAAATTTCGGACATATTCTACCTTTCTGTCATTTAATCAGTAAGTAAAATCTGTTTCTTTCATGAGCACTTTATTGGAAGAGGTTCTGATGCCAGTACCAACAGGTTTAATGTTAGAGTGAAATGAGGCACCTATGATCACTGAATGCTTAAGAAAGGAGGTTTATTTTGCCTCAACACAGTCAGGCTATATAACAAAGATTCAGTGACACAGCTTCAGTGTGGATGCAACCCCCCTCAGCTCCATCTTCAAATGAATCTGGTATGTAGGTAATCAGGAAATGACAATTCAGGTAATCTCAAGTTACCTAAGTCTGAGAATCCTGGACAACAAGTAACTGAGATGTTTTATTCACCCAGATCCAAAAGTTCTCTTAGGAAAACCGAAACTACTTAAGTAAAACTCTCATCATATACATTCTCAAGTAAGTGAAGGACAGGTGACACTCTCTCTTTAACTTACAACTTCTATGCTACAAGTTTACAAAGTCCTTCTTTGATGTCATGTTAATATATGGAGGAGACTATGTCATTTCTGTGAAGTGACAATTTTGGTAGATCCTGACAATCTAGAAGGAACTCAGGAAAAGATTTTACTTAATTCTCCATGCATTTTGTCTGAGAACCAGCCCAGTTATACTTGGACAGACTCAACACTTTACTGACCACAGAATGATAAATTGGAGGGAGAAGAGAGGCATAACAACTCTCAAATAAGTTGCAATAATTTTCAGAGGAGTTGCAATCTTCAAGAGTGGAATTATAAGCACTCAGAGTGTTGAAATACAATCTTATAACTGTCATTACTCCTCATGCAACTAATTCACAGCATTGTTTATTCACAAGGAGCTGTAATTTGCATGTATCCAGTATTGAGAAGCATCATAATACCAGAGATAGATATTGGATTGGAATAAAGAAGACCTGATTTCAAATCTCCCTTTTTATACTTAACTAGTTGTATGACCAAGAGAAATTACTTCTTGTTTTTCAACTTCAGGAAACTGTCTAAGATTAAACTTTAGTAGACTGTGATCTACAATTAAGGCATAAGGAAGGTGAAATTCTCACAAAACTCTTGATATATTGCAGTTTAAGATCTGTTTATCACAAAATATAGTGCTAAACATGTAAAAAGGTACTTAATACTTGATTGGTAAGCCTTTAATGTGTCTGTCTTTAAAATACCTGCCCACTTTGATTTGATCTGTATTACATTACATACACCTAGGTGGAAGAATACACACACACACACACACACACACACACACACAAACACACACACACAGCGTATTTCCCCATGTGTAAGAGACACCTTAATTATGAAGCCTGGAATTTGAAAAAATGTATTTCATAAAGTTATTGAACTCAAACTTTATTCATCATGGAATTCAAGGACTTTCTGGTCATAACTTTCAGGCTTCTTTCAGTCAAGTCTGATGCATGGACATATGCTTAATTCATTCCATTTCATGAACTTGAAGCACCAATTGTGCCCTCCTTTGAAATCAGAAATTATTTTTCATTATCAATTCTTATTGCCTCATGCTGAGCCACCTTTGAAGATACAATAATTACAACTGCCCTTTGCTCTTCAATCCAAATTTCATCAAGCCATTTGCCTGACTTGCCTCTCACAGCCTTATTTTGCCAGGCATTTTCAGTAGGGTTTCTCCTTCCTGTAGCCTGTCTCAGTTGGAGGAGGACCAAACTTATGTTCAGCAGCATGATTTCCATTTACTTTTGAAACCTGGTCACTTTGAACTTGAATTCAACACACAAAAATCTTTTCTGAACCATGTCTGGGCAGAACATGGAAAAATGTAAGCTCATATGCCAATAACAAATGAGAAATAATGAGATCAAAGACAAGCACAAAAGAAGTAGAAAATGCAAGTGAAAAATCTACTGTGTAAGACACTTCCATTTATTAGACCCCAAATTTTTCAATAAAGGATACTTTTATCCTTGAGAAATACAGTATTTATATACATGTACATATACAAATGTTTGTATGTATATAAATATATATATATGCATATACATATATATGCATATGTGTGTTTATGTGTGTATTTAACTCAGGTTGGGCAAGTTTTAGCCAAGAAGTGCATGATCATAAATAGAGATTTACTTTTTTATGTCTGTCTATCCTCAGTGAAGATTGAAAACTCAGAGATAGGAACATAAGGCAGTTAAGGAAGACCAGGAAAAAAAAACAGGACTTTGGAGTCAGGAAAATGCTCAATTACTGAGAAAATTCCTTGCTCTATCTTGGTGCCAGTTTTCTCTTCTAATAATAATGGTAACCTCACAGAGTTCTTCTGAGGCTTAAAATGCATTGAAAATCTTAAAGAAATAATATAAATGTTAGTTATTATTTATTCTCTTATATTATATCACCTTTAAAAACAAAAACTTGGAACTAGGTTAAGTGCAGAACTACCCATCTTCCTCTGTTCCTTTCCCATGATCACTTTAACAAGGCTGGCTGTCCATCCATTTTTCTACATGCTCCATTCAACTTCTCTTCCCATATCAAGTTGAATTTTCTCTAAGACAGAAAAGCTTTCTAACACTGACCCTCCTCTCTAGACACCACCTGTCACCCTCCTCCCTTATACACACACACACACACCACAGAATCCAAGTATCCGACTGGAAGCAGGGATAAGACTAGGAATAGGACAAAACCAGATTATAGCATGAATGTGGACCCCCTACCCTTCTCAACTCCACTCTTCTCCTAGCTACTTAATATCTATCTAGTGCCTTTGTGACTTTGGGTCAGCTGCAAGGTTATTTTCTGAATGTATGAAACTAAGAAAATTGTTTCACCTTTTTTGCTTTCATTCCACATTATTTCAGTATTTCATTACCATTACAATATAAAATTCTTATTTATGGACAGTTTACATACTTATACTTAGGTCTTTCACAAATGCTATGCTACCAGTTTGCTATGTTCCATAACTTTGCTTAAGATTTAACATAATTTGTATCACTATATCAGAAATAGCCCCTCATTTGAGGGCTATTAAATTGTCATGAAAGGGTCATTGGAAGATATTAGGTTAATTAAGGCAACCAGAAACTATGATTTGCCCAGTTAATAAGTGTCTGAGATCAGATTGGAACTCTGGTCTTTCTGACTCTCCTCTCAGCACTCAATTCACTGAGGCATTTAATTGCCTCCAACTGGTCAGTTAGCTAGGGTCTGATATCTACCCCCCAAGTTCAACAAGCAAGACACTGATTCCTAGAGAAATAATGTAAAGTGGGAAGCCATCATAGATCAGACAGGCAGAAAATAGAATCAAGTTCACTCAGAGAGGATGAGCAAGATCTATCTAAGTTCTAGAGTTCAAATCTCTTATTGATCACTACATACAAGCAGGAAATATCAAAGTCACTGCAGAAAAAAAGGCATAATAGAAGCTGCTTGTCACTTCCCCTATTTTCTGCTGTCTCCTATGAACTGTACACTACCCATCACTGTGCCAATAAAGTCTTAGAGAGTAAAAGTCTGCTAGTGAACTCTGTCCCTAACAGGCACAAAGATAGAGTTGTTCAGAGCATGGGAAAATCTTTAAAGAGAGAATCATTCTATCATGAAGCTCACTGACCAGAGTTTCAGGAAATAGTGGAGTCTCTAAGCAATACTTTTGGCCTCCAATCTCCCTTGGGTTTAATTATCTGTTTAAAAAATTAATGGCATAGTATAGACATCTAGGACCAATGCTAAATCTAAAAGTCAACAGATAATAAAATGGTCCAAAAAAGCAGAAGCAAATTCTTAAGATAATCAATCAAAAGTGGGAAGTACTTTTACAGAAGATGCTTTTGTTAGGGAGAATAGATTTTTTAAGGTTTACTGATTTCTTCTTTTTCATATGATCTCTATCTCCAAATATATTTCTCTCTCATCCCTTGCTGTTCCAAAGAGAATAATTTCTTGTAGGAAAAAAAATGAAAGAGGTGTGTAGAAGGGGAAAGAAAATTTAAAGAGAGAGAGAGAGAGAGAGAGAGAGAGAGAGAGAGAGAAAGAGAGAGAAGGGGATTAAGTAAAAAGGCAAGAAAAATACTTCAGCAAAACTACCAAAATATCAACCAAGTATGATTGTATGTAAGATGTTCTATATCCATAACCCATCCCTCTGTAAAAAAGTCAGGGAGGTTCATTTTCTCATCTGTTCTCTGGGAGCAGACTTGGTTATTATAATCAGAAAATATTAAGATTTATTATTGTTGTTTTTCATTATAATCTGTATCAGTTCATGTAAATCTTCTCATGTTGCTCTAAGTGCTTTATATTGTTTCTTGTAACAGTAGTAATTTTAATATAAAATTGTGTTGGATATTTTCTCAAAAATTTTCTAAAGTTATTCAATTGATCTTGACACATTAAAGATGCATCTCGTTCTGATATTCAAGCTGATTTGGAAGAAACTAAAAATAACTGGCATACACAGCATTCAAGTTTCTGTAATATTTCATATTACAGTGTAACCTTTGAATCTTTATTATTTTGCTGATTAGAAAACTAATATTCAAAGGATTTGTGTGTTGTTCAATGGCATACATTTTATGAGATTGAATTTGAATTCAGTTCTTATTGACTCAAAATCTAATTCTCTAGTCTATTCAAATTGCTTTCCAACTCTTCCCTTTGATAAAAATCTGCCTCCTTGAAAAGCCTCTAGGTATGAATAAAATCAATAATAAGCACTTTAGTCAAGACTCTTCAACACAAAATTCTTATTCATTAAAAAACAATAAATAATATTTTGGCTCATTTATTTATTTTTGTCAATGTGCAGTTTCTCTATTTAAAATATTTCCCTTAATTTCTTTGATCTTGAGCAATTTAGAAATTAATTTTGACTCTATATTTTATTTTGCCCCCATTCTATTGCCTCATCATTGTTCTTTTTTCAGTATGCATAAAAGTACATCCTATCTCCATAACTAAACTGGAAGCTCTTCAAAGACAGAGAATAATCTTCCCTTCTTCATGATTACAACTGAGATGCCAGTGATTTAGAATGGAAAATAAAATGAGAAAACTGCTCATAAAGAGTGAGAAAAGGAATAATTTTAACAGAGATTTAAAATAGGTGTAACAGTCCTATTATTTGCTACTCATTTAAGAGAGACAAAAAAAGTGAACTGTGATTAACTATGTCCAGTCCCCAGGTCTCAGCTAAGGCAAGGGAGTTGTGGTTACTCATGCAGCATTCAGGATCCATTTTTCTGCTATCATTTATCTCTATTGCATATCAGATGCTCCATCTTTCTAGCAAGTCATCCTGATAAAATATAAGTAAAGAACAGCCAGCAATGTTATAAATGAAGCACTCAGACACTTGCAGTAATCGGAGATATTAATAATACCTTTAATGAAAATTTGTAGCAACCCAATTTATCACTTGAAAAACTAGCTACAAATGACATTCTATGTTGTTGTCAAAAGTCCAGGAAGGAAATCTATTAATTAAAAATGCTTAAACATCCTACTTTAGCAGTTTAATCTACATATAGATCCAGTGTGTCGGATACAAGTCACCCACAACTCCCCTAGCAATGACAATTTCCCGTTCTTAAAATTTATCCTAATGTTTGTCCTTTATTTTCAAAGAAGACCATGACATCAGGGAAGTGATGCCATGACAAGCACAAGAATTAGATTTGAGTGAAGGCATGCTTGCTAAGTCACTGGCCTCGCTTTCTCCTCCACAGTCATGTGGGCCCAGTGGTCAGATATGAATCAGGACAATTGGAGATGGCTATGGATGTGAGTCAGTTACATGACCTACTCAAAGTCACACAGTAAAAGTCAAGTGTCTGAGCCTGAATCTGAACTCTTATCCTCCTAATTTCAAGACCAGTGCTCTATCAACTGCAACACCTAGCTGCCCTAGAATTTGTCCTAGAGAAATAAAGACCAAAGTCAAAATCAAAAGATATTTTCTTGTTTTCTGGAAATATTAAAAAAATCTTTTAAGAATGAAAAAATAGCAAGACTTAATTTATAAAATAATAATAATAATAATAATAATATACCTTTCTCATCTTATTATACATTATTTCTTTTCATATATACTACACTGAAACTGATCTGAGCTTCTTATTATACTTCATACTTCAGATTCTATCTCCCATCTCTGTGCTTTTCTACTGACCTGCCCCAGTGTCTGGATTGCACTCACTCCTGATCCATGACTGTTATAACCTTTAGTTTCATTCAGTGATGATCTGAAGCACCACCTTCTACATGAAATCCCTTTTGTTAGTGTTTCATGAAATTATTTTATCTCTACTTGAGAGTTTGCATAAATCTAAATCTTTGTATGTGTTTGTGTGTGTGAGAGAGAGAGCGAGAGAGAGAGAGAGAGAGAGAGAGAGAGAGAGAGAGAGAAGCTTTACTTGAAAAGCAACTTATATAAAGAGTGTACCCTAGAATTATTATCAATCTGAACTCAAATCCTATCTCTGATACATTGTGGCCATGTGACACTGTGTCTTTCTAAGAATGTTACAGAAATGACTTTTACTAGTAGAGAGAAGGAATTTCATCATCAAGGAATTCCCTGTATTAATGAAATCATATCCTCAATCCAATGGAAATTAGGTGGAGCAGTGAATAAAGCACCAGTCCTGTAGTCAGGAGAACCTGAGTTCAAATCTGGATTCAGACACATGACACCTACTAGCTGTGTGGCCTTGGGCAAGTTACTTAATCTTGATTTTCTAACATCCAGAGTCATCTCCAGTCATATTAATTCGTATCTAACTGGACCCAAAAGGTTCCAGAGGAGCACGTGAAGCTGATGAATTTGCTTAGCACTGCCTCTCTCAAATTAAGTTCACTTGCTTGTCATGGCATCATGTCCTGACATCTAGATCTTCTTCAAAAATGAAGGAAAAAATAATCATTATCAATTCCAATCCCTATCTTTATTTTTTTAAAAAGCTATAAATGTATACATTACTTGCCCTATTGAATTACAAGCTAATAAAGGGGTGGCACTAATTTCCTTTGTCTTTGTATCTCAGGTACTTATACATTTATTATACATAATAAATGCTTAAAATAGACTTGCTGATAGATTGTTTGTACATGCTGTCTTAATAAGAACATGACACTCTGTGTCTACTTTCCATAGTGCATAGCCATTAAGTTGTTTTTCAGTAGCAAGAATAGATATGGGCAACAGAGAAGTCAATTTTAAAGAAGAGGTCACCAATTCAGGCAACAAAGGAAGTCAGAGAACATCAAAGCCTGGGAAAAAGGCAGTTAAGAGATTGTTCTCTAAGAGGAAAAAAAAAAGATCTGTAATAAGAAGTTGCTAAATTATTCAAGACTCTTATCCTCAGATATGACCAACTCTGTTCTGTGTCAGAAAACACCAGTTATATACTTTACCAGAAGGACTTGGTCAATCTTGATGCTGTTACGAACTAACGCACTTCTGATACTGCACTCTTATTTAGAACTAGAAGATTCTTAAACATCATCCCAGTCCAAAATTCTGATTTTCCAGATAATGAAATTGAAGTTGTGAAAGGTTAAGTAACTAGTACAAAGTCAAATGGGCAGTGTTAGAGGTAGAATTTGAACCCAAATCCTATGACTCCAAACTCAACATTCTTTTTTCACTGTACTATGTATCATTCATTGTGTTCTTTCCAGTTCGAAGGAAATGGACATAAAAAGACGTAAGTATTTTTCTCTATGACATTAATTTGTTTGAAATATGAAATATAAAATATGAGTGACTAGGAAAATATAATCATGGGTCAGTTCCTCTTAGAATTTATTAAATTCTCCCCTGGAAGCAACTGGAAATAAAAAAATATTCAAATGAACTCTTCTGGTAAAAGCCTATCAGTGTTTAACATTGTATGGGATACTTGGTTATAAGCAATGCTATTTATAGTAGTTAGTGTTGGTATCATAAAAAAGAAATAAAGATAGACTTTTTTAGTGTCAGGCTTCATGAAGCAAAACTTTCTGAAAAATTCAAGAAAAGACTGGTTGGGAGGTTTCAATGAGCCTTACTTACTATCTTCCATAGTCTTTTTTTCTCTCTGTTGACCAGGAAGATCTTGTTTCTTTTTTTTTCTAATTTTGAATCCAGCACATATATTTTCAAAATCTAATGCTCACTCCCTCAGCTGACATTTGCACATCAAGCAAATGGCTCAGCCTAAAGCAGTAAATTAATATTAAAGGGGAGAGTAAAGAGACTAGATTGATGAGGCTGTATCTTTGGCTGACTGGTAGATCATTATTTGTTTAGACCAAAATGTACTGCCTAAAAATAATGATCACAAAGTTCTGAACTTTTAGGAAGTCAATTGATTTGAGATTTCTGTGCTTTATCTTTTCTTTGCCTATTCTTGTGGAAATATGGTTATATGCTTTCAATTTCAGTACTTCTATAAATGGTGATCTATTTTGATAGAGTTCTACCTATCTTTACCCCAACATTTCTTCAATGTTATTATTGAGAGTTATGGTTGCAGTCAAATCAACGCACATATATATTAAGTATCTATAATCTACTTGCTATTGGCCCTGAACACTGTGAGAAAGGTGAAACAAAGGCATATATAAGAATTGGTCAAAGAATTTACATTTAAGTTGAAAATAAAATACAAGTAAAAGCTCTGATTTATCAATATTCCATTGAATTATGATCCCATCAATGTCAGTATTCCTCCAGTGATGCAGTTTACAATTCATGCTTGTCTCCCCAACTACCATAATTCTAATCTATAGAAATAAAAAGTTAAATTTTTTGAATTAAAGATTGAAATGGAGAAAGGACAAAATGGAGAAAGAGAGAACAAAGACTAGTGATATAAATGTCTTTAGAAACATGGAAGTGAATTGGGGAAAGTCAATAAGTAATAGCAGTTGTTATATGAAGAGAATATAGGTAGACAGAACATGCTTCAATTGTGGATATATTTTTTTAATTAACCAATGTCATGCAGGAATAACAGCATACTTTCAAAGCTATTTCCTCTCAAACGGAAGGTGCGATATGAATGAAGTATAAGGAGAAAGTTGACATGACTGGGTGGCACAGTGGATAAGGTGCTGAATCGGGAGACAGGAAGAGTAATAATCTTCATGAGTTCAAATCTAGGCTCAGACACTTATGAGTTGCAGGACCTTAGGCAAATGACTTAACCCTGTTTGCCTCTGATTTCTTATCTTTAAAATGAGCTAGAGAAAGAAATGGTAAACCACTACTGTATTCTTTCCAAGAGACCCCCAACTGGGATCATAAAAATTCAAAAATTACTGAGCAGCAACAATAGGGATAAAAAGAGTTCTGGATTTTGGAAGCAAAAGTTGTTGGTTTAAATACTACCTTGGACTGAACAAATTGGAGATGCTTAGCAAAGGTTGATAATCCATATTGAAGACTAAAAAAAGACCCAATTTTTCTCCCTTTTCTATTAATTGGCATAAGGCTTCAGAAAAATATAATAGAGAACTGAATTTAGAGTTGGCATGGTCAGCAATTAACTTCTGCCTCATAAGCTATCTCTTTGTTAGTCTGAGGACATCTTTGGGCCTCAATTTCCTTACCTATTAAATGACCAAATTGGACTAAATAACTTCTAAAGGTCCCTTCCAGCCATAAATCTATCAATATAAGAAACCACATGCAATATAGTGAGACAAATAATAGAGAACAAGTACTGGGGAATATTATGTCTTATGGAAAGTATTCAAGTTTCATTTAGTCAATAGGTGTACTGTAAGGTCTATTGTTGCTACTGTTGAATCATTCCAAATGTGTCTAACATTTTGTGACTTTATTTGTAATTTTCTTGGTAAAGATACTAAAGTGGTTGCTATTTTCTTCTCTAACTCATTTTATATATTAGGAAACAGCAAGGGTTAAGTCCCTTGCTCAGGGTCGCATGATTAGTAAGTGTCTGAAGTCAGATTTGAACTCAGGAAGATGAAGCTCATTCTGACTCCATGTCTGGCACTCTATCGTTTACACTACCTAGCTTCCCAATAGAAAATTAGAGAAATATATTTAAAATAATGCAGACATTACCCACAATAGAGTAAGAAGCATTCACTACTAGGAATACGTCTAGAAAAGTCATAGGTGTGTAAAATCCTTTCTTCTTGTTAGGGCAGCTAGAATACTCCTGGAATTGGAGGCCAAAATAGAATTTAAAGATCATATCATCCAACTGGCTTACTGTATAGAAGAGAAATGTGAGGCTCAGAATCCAAGGTCATCCTAGAATCTAAGATTCATTTGTTTTGAAATACAGTGATTTCTTTATTAAACCATGATACTTGACTGGGACATTTGGACACTACCCCCCCCATTCCCAATCACTCAACTAAATCAGGATTCTATCTATCAATAAATCAATCAGGATTTTTTTTTAAAAAAAACTTGGAGTTCTTTTGGTGAATGCTTCTCTTTTTTTTGTTAGAAATTAGCTTTTTGAGTCCCAGAGATATTTAGTCACTACTCTAAAATCACACAGGTATTTAGTAGATGTATTTTTAATGACAGCTCTAAGTTGGAACTCAGCTCTAAAGTATTCTTTTCCTTTCAACATCTTTCTTTATTCAAAAAAATCACTAATGTCTAAAAATGTCTATAATGAAAACCATATTTCTTTCTTTAAATAGAGAGATAAAGATTTAAAATTCAAATGCTTTGGACAGCTAACATATTAAAATCTATAATAAATAAGTTTAAGTGACTGAAACTTTATCCTTTCCTGTTGGGGGTGGGGATAAAACAGTCTTAGGAACAAGAAGGCATTAGGTCCTGGGTGGAGAAAAGTGACTTTGGAGAGAAGTCCATTAGAGGTGGAGAGGGCATGGGAAAGGCTAAGCATGAAAGGAAGAAGGGATATAGGATGCCATAGAAAATCTTCAATTATTAATTAGAGGAATAGCATAAAAATAGGAGTTTGTGTATAAAATTGTTTTGGTTGTAAGTGACTGGGGTTCTAGTGTAGCTTAGGAAAAACAGTCTTCATCCCTGACTTTAAAACAGTCTAAGATATATCCAATCATCTCAAAGTGTACTGTAAAGTTTTCCAAATAACACAGGATCCAATTTATTGTGATTCGTTTATCTTTCAGAAGCAGAAGGCAACATGGGACTTTTTGAAGGGAGATCATTTTGTTAATGTTAACTAATACATTCTTTTTACTAGTGTTTGGAATCCTCCATTAATATGGGCTGAAATTCTATCTACTCGTTGTTGATGATGTTCAGGATGTACTTTAACCATGTTCATCCTCAGCTTTCATCTCTTCTTTCTGCTCCTTCTCCTTTCTACCTCTTCCTTCTCTTCCTCCTTCTCCTCTTTGTCATCATTCCCAAAAATGAATTCTACAGTTATGAATTTTTCAAAACTTAGCAAAATCAGTTATCAAACAACAGACACTTGTCTATTACCTAGGATAAACATGAGACTGCTTTATCTTGGTTAAACCTGTGAGAATGTGTCCTATTCCACCATAGACACAGAGAAACCAAGATCATCTCTATGCCATAGTGAAATCATACTAGATTATATTAATTGCTATAAGGCAGTTTAGAAGTTATTTAGTTTGACATCATTTGATAGGTGAAGAAACTCAGACCCAGAGAGGTTAAATGATTTTTCCAAGGTCACACAGGTAGTTTTGGAGGCAGGATTTGATTCAAGGCCAAGTAAAAGACTTCTTTACATTGTACCATGTCAATATTGGGGGATTCAATAGAGATTAAGGATATGAGACTAAAAATGTAATGACTTTTTTCAAAGATTGGGGATTCTTAGAAAATACGATTTTACTTGAAAAGAAGAAAAAAAGGATATGTCTGCTTTTCAAAATAAATAATTTTTTAAAAATGCATTGATGTAAAATTAATGCATTGTATTATTCTACTTTTAAAATTAGATTAGAGGAAATCAAGATAGCAGAGCAAATGCAGGACCTCCCCTGAGCTTTCTACCCAAATCCCTCCTAATATTTTTAAAATAATGACTCAAAAATAATGATTGTGTGCAGAATCCAACAAAAATAGAAACAATTTTCTAGCTCAAGACAACCGATTATGTCTCCAGGAAAGTCCATTTTACCAATGTGAGAAATGAGGACAGTCAAGAGCAGGCAGTGCCAGCAAAGTCCTGGCCCCAATAAACCAGGAACAGACCTTGGGGTGACTGAATCAGTGGTAGCATTGATGGCTTCCAGAGCTCTCACTCAACAGACACCAAACACAACTTAGATCAGCAGGAAAGGTCAGTCATTCCTAGGTGAGAGTGGAGCTCAATATAATGCAGGTCACAAAAGCATACCCCTGGAACAGACAAACCAATATCAGATTTTGAGATCCACTGAATTGTAAAAAAACAGCATCAGTTCAAGAGCTCCAAGTCAACAGATGGTAAGTAAGTTGAACACCTAATCAGAAGGACAGGGGTTTCTTTGCTAGCATTGAAGCTGGACTCTGTGACTTTGCCCATACTCAGATCTGTGTCAGTCCTGGGTAGCAATCTCAGGGTCAATAGGGCCACTAGCCCACCAGTGCTTGTGACCACAGTGGTAGGGAAACCATCATCACAGGTTCAAGGCAGAAAAAGAATGCTTGTGTCAGTCACAGACCAGAGCTGAGGCCAAGAGTGTAGTAAACATATCTCTCCTTATATCATACCACCTTGGAAGAACTGAAAACTTACAGATACCTAAAAGTACCAGCTGCACAAAACTCCTAAACCTGGTGACAGTGTACCCTTCACCCTTTAAACGAAGCATTAATAGTCAAGGAATAGGCTGGGGAAATGAGCAAACAGAAAATAAAAATCTGACCATAGAAAGTTATTTTGGTAATAAGGAAGATCAAAACAGAAGAATATACCAAAGTCAAGTGCCTCAAAGAAATATATGAATTATTTTAAGACCATAAAATAGCTCAAAAAGAATTTTGAAAATCAAGTAAGAAAGGTACAGGAAAAATTGGGAAGAGAAATGAGAATTTGAAAATAATCCAAGAAAATCATTAACAAAGATTCAATAGCTTGATAAAAGAGGCACAAAAATTATTGAAGAAAATAGCAACTAAAAAAGCAGAACAAGCCAATGGTAAAAAGGAATGCAAAAATCAAGGACAGTCTCTTTCTCTTCTCTAAAGTTAGCAGACAAAAATCTCCCAAATGAGTCAATATAAAAGAAGGTTAGAAGGGAAACAAGGAAAAGAAGACTAAAAAAGATGTGACTAAAAAGGTGGTGAAAAAAATCTTAAAAACATTGCAATCAGAACTCATTCCTTGCTCTAAGAATTGGCAGATAGTCAAGATCTCTAATGTATTCCTACTCAGTTATGTACAAGCAAAAATACACTGTATCAAAAAACCTGAATTGAAAGAAAAAAGACAGACAGGGCACCAACTACTACCTCAAAACCAGCAGTTAGTGCAAAAAATAGAAGAATGGGAGTGGTAAAAATTTGAAAAATTCTGTTGAAGTTATACCTATAAAGCTCCTAAGGCCTGGCAAAGAAGTTCTTCAGCCAGCATCTAAGGAAATTTGGGTTACCATAATCCTAGGTACAGTTCTGTTCATACTCATTGGCTTCCACAGGAGCAAGTGAATGAATGCCTTTCCTAAAGCAGCTGGCTAGTGACTTGCCACTGATGACTGGTCTCGGGATCATCAATCACATTTTTCTGCTATGGACCAATCAGAAATCTGTAATTGCCATCTCTACCAGGCTTAACCCTTAAGGTGCACAAATTCCAAATCATCTTACTAATGCTTAGTTTAAAAAAACAGACTCCATAAACTTAGACATCAAGAGGGAGAGATTTTTGACATAAAGAGAAATTTTAGATTACAGAGCAACCCAATGCTGATAAGAAAGCAGTGGACTCTCAGATCCTGTCTGAAATCAAGGAAATTCCTCAGCTCTGTGGCTACCTTCATTTTATATTCTCTATCTCCAATGGAGTTTATCCTCACAAACAAGTTTTTAAGTGCCTTACAGAGAACTTTAATTAAAATATATTTGCAAGAGTGAAAAATCGATGACAGAAGAATGCCTTGAAAATAAAATTGGCCAGAAAACAGAAAAGAAAATTTGGGCTTCCAGCAAAGATAATGGAGAGAAGCAAGGCACTGTGTTAAGATCTCCTTGCTTTCCCTCATAAATAATAAGAAACAAGCCTCTTAAAGAAATTCGATTGACAAAACCCAGAAAAAGAAGCTAAGAGAAGAGCATCTATCAACAAGATCTGGGTCCATGGAGATTGTGTGAGCTGGGGGCAGAGATCAGAGGTCAGCAGGGGCAGGGTAAGAACCAGATTAACCTAAGAACAGCTACAGAGACTTTAGTTGTGGGAGTGGTGGTCTGGGGAGACACAGTGGGGCCTTAGCACAGAGAGGTACAAGGTGCATCTGGACATTGCTCAGCTGGGCTCCCAAAGCAAACACAGTAACAGCCCACCAACACCACCTCCAGGCTTAGGCACTGGCAGCAGAACTACTGCAGCAGACTGGGGAGATTAGCATTCTCAACCCAGGGCCCAACCCACATTGTTTAAGGATAACACTTTGTAGCAGCACCACCCATCCCTTCCAGGTCTAGCAAGAGAGCCTCAAATCAAGGTCACAGACATTCCAAAGCAAGTCTCTAGCACTGGCTAATGTCTGGCCAACTTAGAGTTACTAAACCTAGTCAACAAAGCCTCTAGGTACCTCAAAAGCAAATGGAAATAGCGCCTGCCTCAATACAAGATTTTAGGAAAATGAAAAAAAGTTAGGAGAAAGAGGGGTACGAAGAAAACTACCTGGAAGTTAAAGACCATAACAAAGAGAGATCAGGAATCTCTGAGAAGAATATGATTTGGTCTCCAGCCCAGAAAGACTTCCTTGAAGAAATCAAGTAGTTTAAAAATCAATTGGAAAATCTGGGACAAGAAACCCAAGAGAAAATTAACACCAGGAAACAAGGAAACAAATACTTAGAAAATACAATTGGGCAAATGCAAAAGGAAAATCATTCTCTCAAAATCTCAATTGGTCAAATGAAAATAATTCTCTCAAAACCACAAATGGACAAGTGGAAAATTCCTTCAAAAATAATAGAAATGGCCAATTAGAAAAGGAGGTGCAAAAGGTACATTAAGAAAATTCTTCTCTTAAACAAAAGAATGGAGTCTGCTAATGACTTCATGAGGCAACAATAATCTGTTAAACAAAACCAAAGATTCAAAAGAAAATAGAAGAAAATATGAAATATCTCATTAACAAAACCACTAACCTTGAGAATAGATCCCGAAGAGACAACATAAGAATCACTGGCTCCCACAAAATATTGAAGAGATTAAAAAGCCTGTACTAAATATTACAGCATTTAGTTATGGAAAATTGCCCTGATATCATGGAACAAGAGAGTAAAATAGTTATTGAAAAAATACATTGATTCCCTCCAGAAAAGGATCCCAAAATGAAAGAATATTATGGCCAAATTACAGAACTATGAGATAAAAGAAAAAATCCTTCAATCAGTCAGAAAGAAACAATTTAGAAACCAAAGAACCACAGTTAAGATTGCACAGGACCTGGCTACAGCAATATTAAGGGACTGAAAGTCCTGGAATGTGATATTCAAAAGAGCAAAGGAACATGGAATGAGGTCAAGAATTCACTATCTGACAAAGCTGAGCCATGTCTTTCAGGGGAAAAAGATGGATATTTAATGAAATAGGAGACTTCCAACTTTTCCTGATGAAAAGAACAGAGCTAAATAGAAAGTATGGACTTCAAACAAGAGACCCAAGAGACACATGAAAAGGTAAAAACATAGGGGTAAAGGAAAAGAAACTGCTACACAATAAGATAAAACTGGCTATGTCCCCACCTGGGAGAAAGGCTCTCATAACTCTCCAGAATCATAACTCTATTAGAGAAAATATACTTAGCCAGAAATAATGGACACTCATGACTTACCCATGACTCTGATAGAATGATTGTAAAAGCAATATCACCTTAAAAATGGGAACAGTAAAATTCTGGAAGGATGGAGGAGATTGAATGGGGTAAATCAAATTACATAAAGAGGTACAAAGGACCTATTGCAATAGAGGGGACAAAGGGAGGAGGTAAGAATTTCTTGACTATTACTCTCATCAGACTTGGCTTAAAGTTAACATACACATACTCAGTTAAGAAACAACTTACCTTTCAAGTAATTAAAGGGGAAAGTGAGAGGGGGAAGGAAAGAGCAGCTAGCAGAAGGAAAGGAAGGAAGACAGGGCAAAGGAAAAAGGGAAACAAAGAGGCAGGGGTTGGATATAAGGGGACAACCACACTGAAGGAGGTAGTATTCAGAAACAAAATACTGGGGGATATGGATAAAATAAAAAGGGGAAAAATACAAACAGAGGTATGATATCATGGTAGGCAATAAAGAGTTAATAATTATAACTTTGAATGTAAATGGGATCAACTCCCATAAAATGTAAGTGAAAAGCAAAATGCATTAAAAACCAGAATCCTACAATATGCTGCTTACAATAAACTTATTTGAAGCAGAGAGATATACATAAAGTAAAGGTAAGAGGTTGGAGAGAAATATATTTTGCTTCAGCTGAAGTGAAAAAGAAGACTGGTAGCAATCCTTACCTCAATCAAAATGGCTGCAAAAAATACATCTTCTTAAAAGAGATAAGGAAGAAAATTATATCCTCCTAAAAGTTACCATAGTCAATGAAGCAATTTAGATGCTAAATATGCATGCACCACGTGGTATAACATCCAAATTCTTAGAGGAGAAGTTGAAAGAGTTACAGGAAGACATAGATAGCAAAACTCTATTGGTGGGAGACTTCAACCTCCCACTCACATATTTAGATAAATCTAACTATAAAATGAATAAGAAGGAAATTAAGGAGGTAAATAGATTGTTAGACAGATCTTTGGAGAAATCTGAATGGGTATAAAAAGGAATATACTTTTTTCTGCAGTACATGGCACTTACATAAAACTTGATCATATACTTGGGCATAAAAACCTTATAATCAAATACAGAAAAGAAGAAATAGTGAATACATCCTTTTCAGATAATAATGCAATGAAAATCACATGCAATAAAGGGCTGTGGAGAAAAAGACCTAAAACTGATTGGAAACTAAATAAGCTAATTTTGAAGAATAAGTGGATCAAACAACAAATTATAGAAAGAATTACTGGGGGAGAGAGTCAAGATGACAACAGGAGAAGAGGCTCTCTTTGGTGCTCTTTCTCTATAGTGTTTCAAAACTCATAAAGTAATGACTCTAACTAAATTTTCGAGAGACAGAACCCACAGAAGGATCCAGTGAGGCAATTCTCCAGCCCAGGGTAACCTGAGAAATAGTGGAAAGACTCTGCTCCACAGGGTTAGAGGAGCAGCCCACCATTCTGAAGGAACTTCAGCCTACTAGAGGTATCTCCAAGGCACCTAGAAGCAAGGGTTCATAGCAGCAGGGGCAATTTCCTGACCTAAACCCCAGGGAGCACTGGACATAACTTGGAAGATCAATGGGGGCCTCTGCCAGAGTTAGGGCATGAAACCCAGCCCTGAGGACACACAGAGAGCAGCATGGCCATAGAAACCCAGATCCAGAAAAACAGAAGCAGGTGGAGCCAGTAAGCAGGAACCCCCAAACAACTGAGGCTTGAGTGCTCAGCCCACCAAAGATGGAAGAGTGGAGAGACTTCTGAGGTCTGTCCTCTGTATCTAGAACAGGACTCTGGGCCTCTGACCACATTCAGATCCTGATCATAATCTAGGCCTCCCATAGAACAGCAGGGACCCCCCCACCTCAGCCCCATGGCAGAGGGGTGCACTTGTGGTTATTCACAGACCGGGAGGGAAAACAGAGGTTCACACAATGAGATCCTTGTGTGTGTGGTGGTGTCCCAATGATACTCAAAAGCTCAGGAAGCACCCCAAAACCAGCATAGCTGGAGAAATGATTAAAGAAAGAAAAAAGAGGAACACCATTGAGAAATACATTGTCTATCATCCCAAGAAGGATCAAAATACTCAATATGAAGATGAAGAAGTACAAGCTACTGCATCTAATGATTGCAGGGGAAATGGAAATTGGGCTCAGGTTGTGAGAGAGCTCAAAAAAAGAGTTTGAAAATCAAATAATGGAAGGGGCAGCTAGGTGGCACATTGGATAGAGCACTGGCCTTGGAGTCAGGAGTACCTGGGTTCAAATCCAGTCTGAGACACTTAATAATTACTTAGCCGTGTGGCCTTGGGCAAGCCACTTAACCCCATTGCCTTGCAAAAAAAATTAAAAAAAAAATAAAAGAAAATCAAGTAAGAGAGATACAAGAAAAATTGAAAAAAGGAATGAGAGAGATGCAGGAAAAAACATGAAAAAGAAGTCAGGCAACTTAGTCAAGAAGATTCAAAAAATTCTGAAGAAAATAGCATATTAAAAACAAACAGGTCAAATGGATAAAACAGTTCAAAAAGTTATTGAGGAGAAGAATGCTTTAAAAAGCAGAATTGGCCAGAAGGAAAAGGAGATAAGAAATCTCTCTGAGGAAAACAAATCCTTCAGATATAGAATGGAACTAAAGGAAGCTATCGACTTTACAAGAAGTCAAGGTACAATACTTCAAAACCAAAAGAATGAAAGATTAGAAGAAAATGTAAAACATCTCATTGAAAAAATGACTGATCTGGAAAACAGCTTCAGGAAAGATAATTTAAAAATTATTGGGATACCTGAAAGTAATGATCAGGAAAAGAGGCTTGACATCATTTTTAAAGAATTCCTACAGAAAAAATTGCCTAGATATCCTAGAAACAGAGGGCAAAATAGAAATTGAGAGAATCTACTGATCTCCATGGAAAGAGATCAAAAAAAACCTCAGGAATATTACAGCTAAGTTCCAGAACTCCCAAGTCAAAAAGAAAATATTTCAAGCAGCCAGACAGACACAATTCAAATATCATGGAGCTGCAGTCAGGATCACAACTACATTAAGGGCTTGTAGGGCTTGGAATATAATACTCTGGAAGACAAAAGAGCTGTTCTATATATGACTAGCAAGATATAGCAGAAAGAGCTAGAAAGAGAAATCCCATTCAAAGTAACTTCAGACAATGTAAAATATTTAGGAATCTACCTGCCAACGCAGACTCAGAAACTTTTTGAAAACAATTACAAAACACTTCTCACGCAAATAAAATCAGATTTAAATAACTGAGCAAATATCAACTGCTCATGGATAAACCAAGCTAATATAATAAAAATGACAATTCTACCTAAGTCAAACTACTTATTTAGTGTCCTACCAATCAAAATTCCAAAAAAATTACTTTAATGACTTAGAAAAAAATTGTAAGTAAATTCATATGGAGAAAAAATACATCAAAAATTTCCAGGGATTTAATGTAAAGAAGTGCAAAAGAATGTATCTTAGCCCTAACATATCTAGTATCATTCATCAAAACTCTCTGGCATTGGCTCAGAAAGGGAGAGTGGTGGATCAGTGGAATAGACTAGGTGCAAAAGAGGCAGCAGGAAATGATTATAGTAATATGCTGTATGATAAAACCAAAGAATCTAGCTTTGGGGATAAAAACTCTTTTTGATAAAAACTGTTGGCAAAATTAGAAGTTAGTATGGCAGAAACTTGGATTAGACCAACACCTCACACCCTTTACCAAGATAAGATCAAAATGGATACAGGATTTAGACATAACAGCCAATATTATAAGCAAATTAAGAGATCAAGGAATAATTTCCCTGTCAAATCTATGAAAAGGGAAGCAGTTTGTGACCAAGGAAGATATGGAGAACATCATTAAAAACAAGCTAGATAACTTTGATTTACATTATAGTAAAAAGCTTTTGCACAAAGAAAACCCCAATAACCAAGATCAAAAGAAATATAATAAACTGGGAAAAAATTTTACAGCTAGTATTTCTGACAAAGGATATATTTCTAAAATATATAGAAAAAACCAAGTCAAATTTATAAAAAAAAAACAAAACAAGCAATCCCCCAATTGACAAATGATCAGAGGATATACAAAGGCAATTTACAGATGAGGAAATCAAAGTGATCCATAGTCATATGAAAAAAATTGTTCTAAATCAATATTTATTAGAGAAATATAAATTAAAGCATCTCTGAGATACAACCTCATACCTTTCAGATGAAAAGAAAGGACAATGATCAATATTGGAAGGGATGTGTGGAAATCTGGACACTAATACATTGTTGGTGGATCTGTGAACTCATCTAACCTTCCTAGAGAGCAATTTGGAATTATGCACAAAGGGCAATAAAAAATGCACATACCCTTTGTTCCAGCAATACTACTACTGGGTCTATACCCTAAAGAGATTGTGAAAAGGGGTAAAAACATCACTTGTACAAAAATATTCATAGCAGGTCTTTTTGTGGTGGCAAAGAATTGGAAATTAAGTAAATGCCCTTCAATTGGGGAATGATTTAACAAACTATGGTATATGTATGTGATGGAATATTATTGTTCTATTAGAAACCAGAAGGGATGAGGGTTCAGGAAATCCTGGAAGAATTTGCATGAACTGATGCTGAGCAAGATGATCAGAATCAGAAGATTATTGTACATCATAACAGCAACATGGGGTTAATGCACAGTTTTAATGGACTTGTTTATTCCATCAGTGCAACAATCAGGGACAATTCTATGGTATCTGGGATTGAAGAATACCATATCCAGAGAAAGAACTATAGTGTTTGAACAAAGACCAAAAACTAATACTTTTGATTAAAAAAAAAACATTATCTTATTATTTTGCTATCTCTTATATATTATGTTTTCCTTAAGGATATGATTTCTCTCTCAACACATTCAATTTAGAGTAATGTATAGTACGGAAACAATGTAATGACTATCAGACTGCCTTCTATGGGGGATCCGAAGAGGGAAGCGAGATTAGGGGAAAGTAGAAAAATTCCAAAATAAATAAATAAACAAATAAATAAATGTTTTATAAAAGGAATACTGTAATAGACCAAATGAAAAAAAAGAGACACAAAAATCACTATAGAAAAATTCATTTAAAAGTAAAATTGACTTGGGGTGGCTAGGTGGCACAGTGGACAAAGCACTGGCCCTGGAGTCAGGAGTACCTGGGTTCAAATCCGGTCTCAGACACTTAATAATTACCTAGCTGTGTGGCTTAGTGGCAAGCCACTTAACCCCATTTGCCTTGCAAAAAAAAAAAACCTTACAAAAAGTAGTGTTGACTTACTTCCCCTAACAGTGCAATAATCAAGGACAATTTAAGGGGATCTGTGGTGGAGAATACCATCTGTATCCAGAGAAGGGGCTGTGGAATCTAAACAAAGATGGAAGCTAATTATATTCAATTTTTAAAAGTTGTATTATGTATTACATTATTATCCTATCCTTAATGGTTTTCTTTCTTCCTTTTAGATTTGTATTTTTTTCTCTCACAACGCATTCAGTTTTGATCTATGTATATCCTGGATGCAATGTAAAGACTATATCAGCTTACTTTCTGTTGGGGGGAGGGGACAAGGAAGGTAAGGAGAAAAACTTGTAAAACTCCACACCTTGCAAAACAAATGACTAGTAGGAACTACGATTGTATGTAATTGGAAAACAAATAAATTATTTATATAATAAAAAAGTAGAATTGACTAAATGGAAAAGGGGGGCACAAAAGCTCATTGAAGAAATAATTTATTAAAAATTAGAATTGAGCATATCAAAGTTAATCATTTATGGGAAATTAAAAAAAGCAATACATCAAAAATAAAATAATAAAAAAACCAAAGACAATGCAAATTATCTCATTAGCATAACTGGAAAATAGATATAGGAGAGATAATTTAAAAATTAGTGAGGTACCTAAAGTCCATGATAGAAAAACAGTGTTGACATCAACGTTCAAGAAATTATCAAGGAAGGTGGATGGGGCAAGATGGCAGAGAAAAGGCTCACTTGAGGTCTTGCCCAAACCATTCCAAAAACCTTCTGACTCTGAACAAATTCTAGAGTGGAAGAATCCACAATTTTCCAGCCCAAGACAACTTGTAAGATCAGCAGGAAGGGTGATAGAGGAGTGCATTGCAGTGCAGAACACAACAAAACAAACTGATCCTAGCCAGGAGCAGGAAGCAAGGTGAGAAAGGTGACTGGGTCATTGGCAGCATTTGCAGTTTCCAGACCTCTTTGTCCCAGGTATTGCTAAGGACAACTTCTAAGTTCAGCAAGAAAAGTCTGCTGCTCAGTGTGTGGGTGGAGAACAAGCCAGTGAAAATCACACCAGCATAGACCCAGCATCTGCAGACCTGGAATCCTTAAGAGTCATTGAATCAAGAATGGCAGCTACTTCCAGAGTTTCTGCTTCAAAGACAGTAAAGTCAGAAAGAGAATACAGGGATCTATTTGCTATCATTGAGGCAGGCCTCTTGCTTTTCCCAAACTCAGAACAGGATCTCAGTCTTAAGTCCTAGTCCCAGGAAGAGGAGCAGAAGCAAAACAAAGCTTGCTGACGTCAGTGGAATAGAGACCCTCCTCACAGTTACAGGACAGAAAAGAATGCTTGTGATCACCTACAGACCAGAGCACAGCCAGGAAAGCAGTCAAAATCTTTCCTTAGATCATAAGATCTAGGAAGAATTGAAAAGTTGCAGGTTCCTAGAAGTAATGTTGAAAACAGCTGCCAAAAATCTAAAAAACTTGTCTTAGTGTGTCCTCCACCTAAACAAATAAGCAGAACTCCACTTTAACAAATGCCAATAGGCTAGGGAAATGAGCAAACAACAGAAGGAAAAAAAAATCTGATCAAAGGCAGTTATTATGGGGATAAGGAAGATCAAAATGCACACTCAGAAGTAGATAAAAAAGTCAAAACTTTTATGTCCAAATGATTTTGAAAAATCAAGCAAGGATTAACTAGGTGGCACAGTGGATAGAGCACTGGTCTTGCAGTCAGGAGGACTTGAGTTTGAATCCAGTCACAGACACTTAATAATTACGTAACTGTGTATATTACCTTGGGCAAGACAATTAACTCCATTGCCTTGTCAGGGAAAAGAATTAAAAATCAAGTAAGGGAGGAAGAAGAAAAATTGAGAAGAAAAATGAGAGGGATGTGGAAAAATCATGAAAACTGATTCAGCAGCTTAGTGGAGAGGCAAAAAATACTGAGAAAAATACCTCTTAAAAACTGGACTGGGCCAAATGGAAGAAGAGGTCCAAAAAATTCAATGTGTAGAAGAATGTCTTCAAAATCAGAACTGGCCAAATGAAAAGTAGATACAAAAGTTTACTGAAGATAATAATTCCTTAAAATAAAAAATGGAGCAAATGAAAGCTGATGATTTTGTGAGAAATCAAGAAATAAAAGCAAAAGAATTAAAAAGCAGAAGAAAATGTGAAATATCTCATTGGAAAGCAATTGACTTGGAAAATAGCTCCAGGAGAGATAATTTAAAAGTTATTGGACTGAGTAAAACCATGATCCAAAAAAGAGTCTAGATGTTATCTTTCAAGAAATTATCAAAGAAAACTGTCCTGATATCCTAGAAGAAGAAATAAAATAGAATTTAAAAGAATTCACTGATCACTTCCTGAGAGAGATCACAAAATAAAAACTGCCATTTCCCAGTGGTGGGGAAGAAGGGGGAGCTGAAAGGGAGTGAGTTAAACTTATTCTCATCAGAATTGCCTCAAAGAGGGAAAATATACTCAATTGAGTATAGAAACCTGTCATTCCCTTAAATGATAAATGTTGGAAGGGATGTAGGAAAAATGAGAAATTAATGAATTATTCATGAAGTTGTAAACTGATTTAACTGTTCTATAGAGTATTTGGAACAATGCATAAAGGCCTCTAAAATCATACATATCATTTGATCTAGCAATAATACTACTATGTCTATATCTAAAAAAGAGATAAAAAATGGGAAAAAGATCTATAAGTACAAAAATAGTCATATCAGCTCTTTTCTGGTGTTGAAGAGCTGGAATTTGAGGAGATGTGCCTCAATTTGGAAATGACTGAACAAACTGTGCTAGGTGTTAATGACAGAATACTAATCTAATATAAGCAATGATATGCAGGATGATCTCAGAAAGACCTGGAAAAACTTGCATAAGCTGATGTAAAGTGAAAGGTACTATGTACAAAGTAATAGCAATATTGTAAGATGATCAGCTATGCATAACTTAGCTATGCCTAGCAATACAATGACAACTCTGAAGAACTTGTGATGAAAAATGCTATCCATACCCAGAGAATAAATGGTGTCCAGATATAGATTGAGTGGTACTTTTTTTTAAAACTGTATTTTTCTTGATGGTTTTTTGGTCTATATTTTCTTTCACAACATGACTATTATGAAAATGTTACCTGGCTACTCATGAATCACATGTATTGAATTGCTTGCCTCCTGAAAGGGGGTGGGGCTGTGAAGGGAATGGGAGAGAATTTGAAGCTCGGTGTGTTAAAACTGAGTACTAAAAAATTTCTTTTTTCTATGTAACTGAGGGCAAAATAAAATACTAATCAAAAATATTCAGGTTGATTGTGCTTAGAGTTGATAATAAAAACAGGTAGGGCAACATGTTTTCTATCTGTGAATATCTATGTGAAACATTAGGTCAAGGATATAGTTTCACTATAACAAAAGTTGCTGATATATTTGTTTATTCCTTTATAAAAGCTGCATTTTTTTAAGCTAGGTCATATACATATGTTTAGAGACACATTCATCTGTGATTATATGCAATTTGGTAAAACTTCTTTTGGAAAATTTCAAAACAAAACTCATAAAGAAACCACTACTGGGAGCTAAAATAGCCAAGAAAGTCTTGGAAGGTTCCAGGATACCTCTATAGACATAACTCCAAAGGCAATTTGAAAAAGCAGAACTATGGATGTCCTTCACCCTTATCTTTCATTTCTGGAATGAAGCTATACAGTTCTGAAAACAGCGATCTTTGTTTTCTTAGATTCTATAAATAAAGCATGTGCTTGAAATGAGAATGTGAGTAACAGTCAAAGTAAAAGGATCAGTAATCAAGACCACAAAGTAGGAAAAAGATTAACCATCACTATATGTACCAAGTGTGAAGAATAGAAAATGCAAATTCAGTAAAGTGAATAAATGAAATCTTTGAGAAGTCTAGAGGGATAGGAGCAGATGGAAAGAAAATCTAAAGGTTGGTAAAAATTTAAATGGAGGAAATGATTGTGATATTTGTTAAACAACAACTTGTGTCTTAAATAACAAGATATAGGATCTAGTCAGCTGCTAACTAGCTATCTGACCTTGCATAAACTGCTTCACCTTTAATACATATTTTTCTTATTCCATTTTAAAGTGATTTTCAACTTCAGTCTTTATGCAATTAAAACTTATTTCTTCAATGCTACCAATCATTTCTGAATTAACTCCTGGAAGAAGGAATTACCACACCTAAGAGTTTCCTGTATCAAGGAAATGACAGGCTCAATCCCAAGCCATTTCCCTAATTATGCATCATCTGGATACATACAACTTTATGTATGATAAGAAAAAAATTGGAGACTGCTTCTCTAGAGACTCACTGAATTAATCATAAAAACCTTTTGAAGTAAATATAATTTAATATTTCAGCATCTGTGATATTATTATGGATATTCTCTCCAGAGTTACAAATAGCAACCCAACAAATCCCTCTCATTCCATGTAACTCTTCTCCATGTCTTCTTATAAATCCTTCAAACATATCAACTCTATATATCAAAGGGATTATTCTGGATTTTTTGAATATCATTGTAGTACATGGTTTGTCTAATGATTATCACAGTGAATAAAAATATGACTACCCAAAGGTAATAAACTGTAAAACTAGAAGAAATGCTTCTCAAAAATTGCTTTTCAAAAATTGTGCACAATTTGTTCAATCATTCACCAACCAATTCAAATCTCAAATTCCTTCTTTGACAACAGAAGACAGCTGACATGATTGTTTTTGTACTTTATAAATCCTTTCCCTTTTTGATTTTTTACATCTTTTTAGATATAGACCTAGATATAGACCTACTAGTAGTAGTATTGCTAGTTCAAAGTATATACATTATTTTATAGCCCTATATGCATAGATCCAAATTCTCTACAGAATGGTTAGGTCAGTTTACAAGTCCTCTAACAACTGCTTTTAAAGAACAAAATGTTTCATAATATTGTATTTACTAATCGTCTTGGTATACCAGGTCTCTATTTATTTCGTAGGTGTGTCCTCCCTGTATGCTTAGTCAAGGTTTATTTCCTGTTGTTTTCCTTTTCCTTTGATTTTTAATGGCAAGTCTCTGAATTACTGTTTTGTTTCAATTATACCTTAGATGAATCTAATTTTCTTAATGAAATTAGTAATTTGGAAAAGAAGAAGAACAAGCATTTATTTCACTTTGTCAATTTCTTTTTGAGCTGCAGCAGATGTTATTTGGCCAAATTGCCAGTACTTGATAAAATAGTTTATCACTTTACACTCAAAACAGATCAGAGCTGGCCTGACTACTTTAGAGATGAAGACATTGGACTCCCCACAGTTGTAGCCCTGGAAAACAAACTTGCCCAAAGTTCAATTCATAAAATATTTTTTTCTAATAAGAAATAGACAAGTTCAAAAAATAAAACCTAAACTATGCCCATAAACACAGAAAAATAAGAAACAAATACTTCACCTATGTATATAATTTTTCTTTATGGATTTTCTATTCATGAAATTCCTCTCTCTCCCCTTGTTCGAATAAAAGCTCCTTAAGGGCAAAGACTTTTCTATTTTTGTCTTTATATGTCCAAGTTTAGTATGTAGGAATTGCTGAATGATTGCTTTTAAAATTACGTTGAGGGACGGCTAGGTGGCACAGTAGATAGAGCACCAGTCCTTGAGTCAGGAAAACCGAGTTCAAATCTGGCCTCAGACACTTAATAATTATCTAGCTGTGTGGCCTTTGGCAAGCCACTTAACCCCATTGCCTTGCAAAAAAAAATGTTAAACAAATAAATAAAAATAAAGTTACATTGAATAGTTTAGGCCAAAATAATCTTTTACTTAAAATTCTCTCTCTCTCTCTCTCTCTCTCTCTCTCTCTCTCTCTCTCTCTCTCTCCCTATCTTTGTCTGTGTGTGTCTCTCTGTCTCTGTCTCTCTTCTCTCTCTCTATACTCCCATATGTGTATACACACACACACACATACACACATACACACACACACAGACACACAGAGAGAGAGAGAGAGAGAGAAAATTGATATTATCTGGGTACTTGCATCAATTACTCTGCTTTAACATTTTCATCAGATTCAGAGCCATCACAGTCTCTAAGCTAAATGGAATTAAAAAATTTTTAAGATGTAAAAACCTAAAGGAAGAAATCAAAACTACATATGATCAGAATGAACTGTAAAGCATTGCCATGGCCCTGACCACAACTAATTATCATGAAGATGCTGTAAATGAGCTTATTATCTTCATATTTTTACTGTTATGAATAATCATGATTTCATCCCTGGTTCAAGTCTGCAGAATAAATAGAAAGGAAAAATAGTGAGATTATTATTTGCTGAACTCAAGAAAAAGAAGAAAGGTTTATTATAATCATAACCATGATAATAGTAGGAAGCAAGATGACTCAGTGAATAGATTGTTGGGCCTAGAGTCAGGAAGACCTGAGTTCAAATTGTAGCCTCAAAGGAAATGGCAAACCCTTAATTATCTTAGCCATGAAAACCCCATGATGATCAACAGTATTTTACAGTTAATGGGGTCTCAAAGAGTTGGACACAATTGAACAACTTATATAGCACTGTAAAGTTCTCAAAACCCTTTATTTTCTGATATTCACAACAGTCATGATAGGTAAGTGTTGTTCTTACCTCTAATTACAGGTGAGAAAAAGTGAGTTTAAGTGATTTGCACAGGGAGACACATTTCATAAGTAGATGGAGTGAAATTTGGTTTCATCTTCATTTCACTTCTTGATCCATTATACCATGCCACTTATAAAGAAGGTTTTAATAGAAGATCATCCACCTACTTTTTTCCCTTATGTTTTCCTTTCCAATTAAGTACCAAAAATGTTTAAGAAACCTCAAATAGTTGCAAGAGCAGATTCAATTTATATTCATTCTTCTTCACAATATATAGTTTTCCTGATAAATACAACTACTTTATCCTAATCACAAAAGAATCAAAAGACCAAATCATCCTCCAGAAGGGTAACCAGCTCTAATTATCTGTAGTAATGGACAGATAAGAAGAGCAAGGAAAATTGAAATAGAAAAAAAACCCAAAACTCATTTTAGTCAAAACATTCAATCACCAACTTTTTTCCAAGAGTCCTCTAACAGAAAAAGAAAATTAGAATTGAATTTTATTTATTTTTTCCTCCTCCTTCCAACCCACAGATTAAGGTGCTAATGAACAATGAAATGACTGGAAGGGCAGAAAGAATTTAAAAAACCAATATAACTCCAATCCAAGAAAAAGTCTTGGAAATTATGCAGGGTTCTCTGTTCCATATTTTTCTATATATTACACATTGAAAGGAAGTTTGGAGAGTTACACTATATTAGAAAATATGTCAACATTAGTAATAATATGATTTCTATTAAGCAAAATGCTCTTAATCCATTTGAAGAAAACCCTTGAGAAATAAAACTTTTGAACTTTCAGTTGTTTTGAATGCCCCTCTAAGTAAAATGGGATTAAAATGATGCTATATGGCAAAGTCCATTTTCTCAAGGACTTTATAATTTGTTGAGAAAATAAGAGTTACCTAAATGGAACAATTAGAGAATAACATCAAATAAATTTTAATTCACTATCAAATTAAATATAACTAGTTACCAATATGATAAAGAGGAAAGAGCACTAGATTTGTATTGAGATAACCACTAACTTTGAGCTCCATAGTCATTTGTTAACTTGTGTATGACCTTGGCCAAGTCAATATAACTTTTGGACCTCTGTTACCTCCTGAGTATAATAAGGGAGGTAGAAGGTAATCACTAATGTTTCTTTAAGTAGCAATTGTATTAGCCTAGAATATAAGAGTATCAGCATTGTGTGTACTACCAATGGTAAGCAAGGAAAGAGATTAATATTGGTTGAAGTGGGCAAAATTAAACTTGACCCAGGCCTTAAATGATGACTTATATGGGCTGAATAGAGTAAGGGCAAGGGAGATACTTTCTTATGAAGCATTATGATATAATCTTGTGTGGACTTTGAGAAAGTTGCTTAACATTTTGGTTCAACAATTCCTTTTCCCAGAAAAGAGAGGGTTATTCTAGATGACAGTAAAAGATTATTCCAGTTCAAAAGTCTATAAATTTGTGTTCCTATAGTCAGAGTTTGAATTCATACTCAATGTTTCTGAGACAATAAACTCAAATTTTTTGAAGGTTAAGGGATCTCCGAATAAATCTAGTTTAAAACCTTCATTTTACATATGAGGAAATTGAAGCAGGAGACACATAAATGATTGACTCAAGGTCATGCAGGTGGGAATAAGAAATGGAATTTGAACCCAGATCTTCTATCAAAGGTTATATTCTATCTACTGTTCTATACTGTCTCCTATTTATTAATCCAATGGAACAGTTAACACCCATTCACTCCTTACCCCATGAAGTTCTTGTTCAATGCTGTGCTCTTCACTAAATAGGTATTTTGAAGAATTCTGAAATGTTTAATAGTTAAAATAAATATTAAATTGTAGGTTTGTTTTGAAGGGATAGAGGAGAGAAGGACCCTGCTAGAAACACTCTGGTTAAAGATATGTAATTCTACCATCTGTTTCTTTGTCTTTTAAACCAGTCTAACTTTTGAAGTTAGGCCAAACACTTTTGAAGTAGGTACTTAATAAATTATTATTGAGCACTCATATATAGTATGCTAACTGATGTTGAAGTTGATTCTCTTAGCTACTCAGCTACTCTCTAATTTTACTTAAAGCATCTTTCAGAAGCTTCAGAAATATGACCACTAAAACACTAGCCTTCAAAAATCTACAAATAGTTTCTCTACATTTTTCCTTCTGTGTGTAAAAAAGGGTAAATTCATAAAAACCTATCTCCAAAACAATGACCATGGCATTATAACTTCCTTGAGTTTAGGATGAGTATTTCGAATGACACAAAGCCCCAGATATTTCTCTTTAGACATCTGAAATTTTAAAATCCAAATTCTTATCAGCTACTTTTTCTGGGAAATGATGAAATTATACTCTTGCTACAATGTTAATTGAACCTGAAAATAATTTCAAATATCATTATTTTTCTTTTTACAATATGTTAATTATCAATGGATTCAATTTATATAAAAAATAGTGTGAACACCATACTTTTCATTCAAAGAATTCACTCATCAAAGGAGCAAATTATAAAACAACAAGAAAATTAGGTTATAATTTATTATATTCATTATAGCTAGAGAGTTCAGTGGATAGAGGACCAGAACTAGAGTCAGAAAGAACTAGGTTCAAAGTCTCAGACACTTATTATCTCTATGATCCTGGGCAAGTCACTTAATCCTACTTGCCTTCCTTAGTTGCTTATCTGTATAATGGGAAGATATAGGAGAAATAAATAGCAAACTACACCAGTATATTTGCCAAGAAAGCCACATGGATAAAAAAATGGGGTCCCATAGATGTAACACCATAACTGAACTCAAAAATACATAATTTATTGTAAATAAAAGAGAACTGTGTTGTGAAAATAAACTCCACATTTATATAACAAATATTAATCCCTCAAAAATGCATAACATTTTGGTGGACATTGTAGACATCCAAGGTTTATATAAGAAATTACATACCCTCAAGAAACTGATGGTAAAGTAAAAGGATATGACACAAATGCATAATTATAATACTCAATTACATAAAAGGTATGAGGAGTGTGGCATGATAGGTAGAGAGCTGAATTCAGAACTAAGAAGATCAGTGCCACATATGGACTCTGTGACCCTAGGCAAATACCAGAGAGGGTACATATATACTTTGTCAGAAGAAGTTCTTCACCAGGACCTCCCTAATGAAATTACAAAACTACTTAGGTACTTTAGAATTATAGGCTCAGTACCATGGAGAGGTCTAAAGATAAAGGTTTTTACTTACAAAGATTTGATATATTGCTATGGGTTTTGGTATAACTCACAACTGGAATAGCCATTTCTTATCTTTAAAAAAATTTTTTTCCTCAAAAATAAATCTCAAGGAAGGTTAGGATTATGAAGAAAACATTAGTGAAGGACTCTCAGTAGTTGTAAAATAATATGAATATCATAGAGTCTGGTTAAGGAAAAAGGCAAGAACTGAAAGAAGTGGGAAAAGGGGGTGTTAAAGGCATTGAAGATCATTGGCCCTATTTTAGATAATCAAGCCATTGTCCAGTCTTGAATGCTATGATCTCTGACTCAATCAAATACAATTTTCCCAAAACATGCAACTAAGCATCTAAATATAGGAAAAGAGAAAAATGAACTTCTAAATATCTGTAATGATACAGAAGAATAGATGTGTAGGGTAATTGAATATCCTTTAAAAATAAAAGAGCATGGGGGCGGCTAGGTGGAGTAGTGAATAAAGCACTGGCCTTGGAGTCAGGAGTACCTGGGTTCAAATCCGGTCTCAGACACTTAATAATTACCTAGCTGTGTGACCTTGGGCAAGCCACTTAACCCCATTGCCTTGCAAAAATAAAAATAAAAAACCCAAAAAATTAAAGAGCATAGTTGAGAAACATTGTTGTCCAAAGTCAGAGAATTTAGTTCACATTCTATTCAACTAAAAGAGGAAATGAGTCTTTCCATTCCAAGATAATTTGGATCATCAGTAGTCTTCACTGAGAATAAGACAATGGCACAAATAAGATAATACAGACAGAGCTCCTTAAGTATCTGTAACTTAATAAAGTAGCTAAAGTATAACAGCTGCATGTTCTGTACTAAACTCTTGATTTTGTTAACTTAGTCATATTTCAAAAGTTCTAAAGTTGTCCCTGAACAAAAAATAAAATAAAATCATTCCTCCCCAAAATCATTCTTCTTAAATGTGTTCTCAAAATTGCATAAAAGAATTGTAATTTTCTATCTTAATCTAACAGTTCTTAAGATAAAAATAGTAAGATTGAAAATAAAATATAAGCATTATTCAAACAAAATGCTCAATGTTCATCAGACTCAGTTAGACCTCATTGAATTGAGTGGACATTGAGTGCTTATCATCTTTGTTTTGTCCCAAGGGCACCTCTATCAACTGGTCAATTTGAAGAATGTAAATATATCAGTTTCTTGCCAGAATGTGTTTAGAACTATAAATGATGACATTCTAACACATATTTAATTTTTATTACTATAAAATATTTGCTTCTTGCACATTGAAATAACTGCGAATTTCAGTGAGACATATTTTCTGATTCATTGAATGTGAATTCAAGTTGCCTTCAAGAAAAGCATCTCCTTATTATCAGGTTGTTTATCCTCTTCCTCCAAAAAAAACATATACCAAAGAAAGTGAAGCAATTTTCAAGACCAAATAATTATTTTTTGCAAAATTAATCAATCGATAAGTATCTATGAGGTGCCTACTCTTTGCTAAGCCCTACTAAAGAAAAAAAGACTAAAAGTCCTGAATGAGAAGGCAGTGATGAGTCATTCCTTGCTATCTTAATCTACCAAACCATTCCCTCCAGAATGACAAATTACTTTCCTTTTTGAGTTTAGTTATGGAGGTACTCCTTTCAACAGTGCAGACCAATATTCATTTTTATCCTAAAGAACTCATGCTCATGTTTTCAGGCAAATCATCATGAATTATACAACTAATGTGAATGAGGCTTCCTATAGATTTTTTGACACTGTATGAACAGAAAAAGAACTCAGACCTTTCAAAGGGCATTCCTGGTTTTACTGCATGATCAACTCACTTCCTTTCTCTCTGATGATAATCTTTATACCCCAAAGTCTAAAATTCAATGAGTTTTCAATCTAACATTCCTGTATTTTTAAACTATTTCAATTCACTCAAGTATTAAAGAATAAGACACTATATAGAACAAACTCAAGGTTGTATGACCCTGATCAAATCTTTTAACCTCTCAGTATCCTAGGAAAGTCTCTAATTTATAAATTGTTGAAAACACAGATATACATTGGTAGAAGGAGTTAATTCACATAGAAATTCCCAAATGAAATCTTAAGTGCAATCCAAGTATCAGATAACAATTGAATAATTATTCTTACAGTTTGAAAGGTTTAATCATAAGATCTCAAACTAACAAGTATATGAATTATAATTTTTCTGCTTGTATATTTTGCTTCAAAATAGATAGGGAGAGTTTTATGGCAGAACTTGATTATTTCTACCTTGCATGTTTTATGCCAGAGAATAAAAGAAAAGCAATAGGATCTTTGGAAGTCTTTAAAGTGCAGAGTTAGGAGAAGGCAGTTCCTTACTTCCTAATCATGAGCTACTAATGAATCATCCATTTTTATATGCTTTGGAGATTTCTGGACAAGTCGCCATACCCCAAGCTTCCAGGAACTTTCCCCCTTCTCTTGGAATGTGGAGTACTAGAATAGATCATCACCATCATTGTCATCATCTTGTTTTTCTCACTTTCCTAGCTTCTGATTTATGTGTATCTATATGCATATATGTGTGTATGTATTTTACCTGGCCTTCCTTGTTCTTCCTTTTCTTCCCGAACAACTAAATGAGATTAAGTCTCATTAAATGTACAATAAATTTTTAACATGCTAGCTGATGACACTCTTTTTAGACTCTCATTTATGGAGAATTTTATTTATTTTTACATATTTAAATATAGTTTTTATTAATAGTCAATATGACTTTGAATAAATAAAAAAATATATTTTATTCTCAGACCAAGGATCCGTAAAGTAAAAAATATTTAGTAGAAATAGCAGTGTGTTCAGACTCTATGATATACATTGTTGGAGATAAGACATACATTGATGAGATCCCACATCCAATTGGAGAGTTAGGGTTTCTGTACACAAGTTAGCTAAGAATCTATTGAAACACTGTGAAAAATGACAAGTCATCATCAGTAATATTTGATGAAAAGACTTAAGGGAGTACATACAGAGAAACAAGTAATCTGAAGCTGTCTGAGAGATTATTGCTATAGAGAATATGAGGGAAAAGGGAAAATTATTCTTAATACATAGTGTAATAAGAAACTACAAAAATGCTCTGAACAAAGGAGTGAATGGTAGGTCATTCTATCAGGTTAGAAAAATGAGCTTTAGACCAATATACATCATAGAGGAGGACACTCCTGAAGCATTTTTTTTCCCTGAGCTGAATGAGAATCTTGTATTCCAGTTGGAAAATGACTAGCATTTATATTAGAGACTGACTTTAAAGATAAGAAGAAAAGAATATAAAGATACAAATACTTTTTTTATTCCTTCCATTTTATATTTATGAAACAAAGCAAGCCTTTCCAAAACATAGAATTAAAAACGTACATGAATACACATGAAACTGAAATTGTATCACATATATCTGATCATTACTTTTAAATATTTGAAAAAATTATCACGTAACTTTCCTTTTTGCTTTTCTCTGCCCCAGAGATAACTACCAGAAGCACAAATACATATATAGATAGATAGATAAATAGATAGATATATAGATAGATAGATAGATAGATAGATAGATATAGATAGATAGATAGATAGATAGATAGATAGATATTTAGATAGATATTTAGATAGATAGATATAGATATAATGTCTATGTCAAATCATTCTATCCATACTTCTATTTATCTGTTCTTTCTCTGGATGCAGGTGGGTTCTTTATTCATAAATTCTTTGTAGTTCATTTGGGTATTTATAGTAGTTAAAATGACTTAAACATTCAAAGTTATTTTAAAAATAACAATACTATTACTGTATACAATGTTCTCTTAATTCTGCTTATTTTGCTCTTCATTATTTCATGCAAGTTTATCCATGCTTTTTCTAAAATCATTGAACTCATAATTTCTTATAGCACAGTAGCATACTATCATCATCATCATTATATATTACAATTTGTTCAGCCATTTTCCAATTGATGGGTATTCTTGTAATTTCTAGGTTTTTACCACCACAAAGAGAACTGCTGTAAATATTTTAGAACATATAGACTATTTTCCTTTTTTTCGTAATTAGCTTTGGAAACAGATTTAGTAGCAGCATTACTGGATCAAAGGGTATAGGCAATTTAATCACTCTTTGTACATAATTCCAGATTGCTCTCAATGATTGGATTAATTCACAGTTCCATCAACAGTGAATTAGCGTCACAATTTTTCCACATCCCTTGCAATATTTGTTGCTTTCCCCTTCAATCATTGTGGACAATATGATAGGTTAAAATGATATCTCAAAGTTGTTTTCATTTGTATTCCTCTATAAATGACTAGGAATATTTTTTCATATGATTATTTTTTTGTTTTGATTTATTAATTGTAAAAGAGCCTGTTCACATCCTATGACCATTTATCAATTGGCAATTGATAAAGTAATTGATACAAATAATTTCTTAATGAAGGAGATTTGAGAAAGGGGCTCTTTATGGGGACTAAATTATAATAAACATTCTGAAATATCTCATACTATGAGCAGGTTGGAATTTAAGAAAGAAGTGACCAAAAATGCATTTTTATGGGAGTTTTTTTGCCTTAACTTAATCCCAAATCAAAATAGCTATATTAAAAAGACCCTTTTTACAACCAATCAACTAATGCTGTGAGATATCTCTGTGTGTGAGTTAAAAGATAAGAAAAAGAAAGACCAGAGATCCCATATATTTAAAAGCAGTAATAGGTTATATGTAATAGATTTTCACTTTCATACATAATCATGTAGTCTTTTAAATTCTAGGTTGTGGATACGTTTACATTCAAGTGTAGTTGGATGGAACATAGAACAGAGGTTGACATGGAATCCTGGTCTCATTGTAAGGTTGAACAAAATGGATTAAGCCTCTGTAATGCACATGAACGATTATATAAATTATCATCTCCAATTTAGCTTGAATGCTTGGGCTGTGATAATATACACAGGATGCTTTAGTTTGCCTAAATACTAAATGAATGTGCTATTGCTATTGCTATTGCTATGACTGAATATAAATCACCAAAGAAATATTTAAAGAAAGAGTCAAAGGACTGGTTGTGTTATAAGCGTGAGAGACAATTGATCAGAAATTCCAGTGATACCCATGAATTTGTAAGAGAGAAAATGAAGAAATACTTCCCTTTTACCTTTACCTGCCATTACCTATTGCAAACATAGAAAAAGAGCCTAGAATTCCACTGTATAAGTAGGGAGAAATGGAGTTTGACTTGCATCATTGAAGAAAATACTCCTTGATGACCTCATAGATTCATTGGTGTATGTCTACTTAAATATTTCCTTTGACACTTCTTGACCCAAAATGGATTAAAAAAGAAATAAAAAAAACTTATGGTCTGAACATATGATGATGTCAGTTCACCCGAATCTAGAGATCAAAGAGTTATTATCTTCCAACTGAAATGTCTATTCAGTGAATGAAAGTCCTATTCCACGTGCACTTTTTTTCCCTCAGACATTTGGATTAAGCCTTTTAAAATAAATTGGTAAAAAAAAAATGTGTTTCTCATAGCAAGTGGAATATGGTACAGACCCTTACAAGAAATGAAGCAATAGAACTGGACACTCATTTAGAAACTTGAAATAAATCCATAAGCTTAAACAAAAGTTACAATAAAGCTATGTTACAATGTGCAGGGGAATTTCTATATCCTCTTAAAAAAGAAAATACTTCATGGTTGTTTTATTTCTCTCATGTGCTTTTGAAGGGGGAGAAGAAAAGTCTGTTATCTTTGCTGGATCTTGATGAAAGGAAGAAGGCAAAATAAACAGACCCTGACTTAAAAAAAAAAACAAAAAAAAAAACCTTTCCAGCCTGTAATTGCTGTCCTGCAATAAAATAGGACCCACTGTTTTTATTGACTTCCCAGAAAAGAAACAATGTTATTAAGGATGAGTGCTACAGCAAAGTCCTACAGCCAGTCATTCAAAGTGGAGAATTTAAAATTTGTTATAACATGGTATTTCCAAATCAATAAAACATTGAATTGACCCTTTTTTAGTTGAAGAAAAATAATACCAGTATTTTAACCTTAAAACACAGAGTACAATAAAGGAAAACAATGAGAAATAAAAGTTTTTGATCAATGCTGGCTTGTTTTTGTTTGTTTCTGTTCAACAATTTAAGAGCCAAAAATAAAAACTGTCATCAAACAGAATAAGATTATTGGGGTATAACTAGAAACCATTTCTAGGCATTTTCTGAGCAGTAGGGGCAGTTAAACCTCTCAAAGATTATACTATAAATGCATCAAATATTATTAAGGTGAGCTCAAGTAAGAGTTTGTTTGCTGATCTATATGATGGTTTTGTCTTGCTAATCACCATAAAGATAGAAATTAGGGTGTTATTAGGGTAAATATAATATCATAATAGATTCAAACCAAATTGCCTTTGATGTTTCTCTCATTTGTCTGTTTTACTTCATTATTATCAAGAAAATTTACCCAGTGATTCTTTGGATTTCTTCTCCAGTTTTTCTCCAAAACTTTTTTCCCACTATGTGCTACATTCTTTTATAATTTTTCACTTTTTCTAATAGCTAATACTGCTATGCTCCATTACTCTAGACAGACAGAAATACTAAAAGGGAGAGAGAGGTATGGATATGGATGGGTATGGGTATGACTACTGTGACACTTATGCAAATTGTTCACCTGTTATATTTTCTTTTAAGTTTACTTGATTTATTTTGGCTTGCCTATTTAAAATTTTTTAATCAATTTTATCTTGATTCCACTTTTGCCTGTATATAGAAGGTATTATAAGCAAATTCAATTGTTTTTTTTTCTGATTTTGTATTAAGCAAACAATTATCAGGATTTGCTCAAAGAAAGCATAACTTAGTCCCAGTTAGATTTTGGGTTGGGGGTAAAAAGGAATGGAATTACCTAGGAATAAGGCTAACAAACACAAAGGAAGAACTGAGAACAAGAATGAGGAAGAGGTGAGAAAAGAAATTTGAAGTATTGTAGACTTTAAAGCTTAAAGGAAACTTAGAAATTAGCTAAAATAATACCATTCGTTTATAGAGGAATGCAAACAAATAATTAGTAACAAAGGAGGGATTCAAATTCAGGCTTTAAAATTATAAATCCAATGCTCTTTCCACTACACTAGGAGTAAGATATGATAGATGTAGCAAGGGGATGCTGAAATAGGCCAATGAAATTAGAGTTCAAATCTGGCCTCAGACAGTTAATAATTACCTAGCCGTGTGACCTTGGACAAGTCACTTAACCCCATTGCCTTGCCAAAAATAAGGATTGCTTTATTCAAGATTTAACTCAAATGTCACATTTTTTGTTTCCTATTCATTTATTTTTTACATTTTATTTTTTTCCAATTACATGAAAGAACAATTTAAACATTCAATTATTTTTTTTTAAATTTTGAACTCCAAATTCTTTTTCTACTTCCTTCCCATCACCCTTCCTTGAGAAGGCAATTTAATATAGATTGTACATATGCATAAAAAATAAAATCTATTTTTCATTATTGCAAAAGTAAACAGAATAAAAAAGAAAAAAAAATTTAAAGCTTGCTTTCAGCTGCATTCAGACTCCATCAGTTCTTTTTCTGGAGGCAGGTAGCATTTTTCTTCATAAGTCCTTTAGAACTGTGTTGGATGACTGTATTTCTGAAGCTAGCTAAAATATTCACAGTTGATCATCATACAATATTCAATTACTTTGTACACAATTCTGGTTCTGCTCATTTCCCTTTTCTCCAGCTCATGTAAGTCTTGTCATTTTTTTCTAAAGTCATCCTGCTTGATCATAATTGTATACTAAAATAGTTGAGCCATCTCTCAATTTATGGAAATGTCACATTTTTAAATTCTTCCTAAGTATCCCCAACTTCAGATGACCCTCAGGTTAATAATTATTTGTATCTACTTATATAGTTGTTAATTTTTATTATTTTATCTATTATTTTTATTTCTCATATCCCCCCCACATATATATTTATTGTCAAACCCATTTAAAAGAGAGCAACACTGATAAAATGAGCAATAACTTTGATGTCTTAAAAAAGAGAATACCAATAATGAAATGTGTTATCAACCTACTGGAAAAAAAGTGATGGACTCAAGAAACAAACTGAAACATATGGTCAAAGGAGGAATTCTTTTTGCTTGGCTATGCATATTTATTTCAAGACCTCCCCTTTTCTTTCATTGGGAATGGAGGGTAAAAGAAAAGTAGGAAATATATGTGCATTGTATATTATATGAATATTTTACATTATATGGCTGTTCTGAGGCTACTATTAAAAATCCCCATTCACAATAGCAAACAGGGTTCCCAAAGGAAAATTGTGTGTGTCTCCTTTCAAAGATTCCAGAGAGGTTGGGGCTAATAATATAATATTATAGTTCATGAATTTCATAAAACACCCCATGATTATCAATTGATATCAAATAGTCAGTCAGGATTAGTTTTTGGAAACAGGCATTTTTGGAGCAGGAATTTAAGAGCATGCAGATATCACTCTTCATAAAAGCCTGGCATACATTGTCCCACAAGTACAAACAGAATCAAGAGAGGGGAAAAGGATCAAGTTTAGATAATACATATGACAAAGTAAGTATTAGTAATTCACAAGTCCTGTTAATTCTTTTTTTCCCCTCCGTGAGGCTGTCATGAATTTCCACTTAATTGTATTCATGTTTACTGCTAGACATCTCTTCAGTTCTTCACCTCTTGATGAAGACAGTGACATACTGTTATTCAAAGAATATTCCTAGGATTCCTAGAAGAAGCATAAATCTTTTCATTCCTCAAAATTTTCCAGGTCATCTTTTGGTCAATGAGTGGAGGAATAAAAGATTCTTTTCTCCACTTTTACTTCAAATGATTTTCTCTCAGGGCCCTCTGGTTGATTAGAAACAATGGTCAGATCCTCAAATGCTGAGTTATAAATTGATTTTCTATTTTATGCAAAATTCACAGGGAATAACCAAGTCTCTTCATTCAACCAAAACAGTTTAATATGCACCATGCTATTTCATTCAATTCTTTGAGTCTTTCCAAATTGACCAGTCTTCTCTTACTTAGTAAGATGTTTTTAGCTGATGCATTCATTCATTCATTAGTGATGTTCTTACATGATAATATTATCAAGGTCTATCACCTTACTAGTTATTTTAATTTTGATGGAATTGAATGATCAATTCAATCAACCTCCAGTGATATAAATATACATATATGTATGTACCTGTATATATTTCTGTATATAAACATACACACAAATATGTGTGTACATATATATATATATACATATCTTCACAGATATACATATCTATATCTATATATTTATAGATATGTTTATCTTTACAGATATTCCCAACTGCTTTTGAATTCAGTCTCAAACTACACTGCATTGAATCACTTTGTGTATATATGTATGCATATATATATATGTGCATGTGTATTATATAATTATATAAAATATATTTCTATTTTATATAATATATATTTTATATCTACTTGTCTTCTCCATTAGGATATAAACTCCCTCATCCAAGAAATTGTTTAATTCATTGCATTTGTATTGCTAGTATCTAGCTCAGTGCCTGGTATATAGTAGATACTTAAATACTTGTTAATGAATTTACATTCATCTATTATGTTTACAAGAAAAAGGAGCAAAATGTTAAATATATTTCTCTCTACCCATGCATTTTATATTTATATATATACATATATATATATATATATATATATATATCTTTATACCTGAACTTTAGATGAATAAAGAAAAGGATATAGTTATTAAAAAGTAGTATAATTTAATAAAAAGAAGAATCATTTCATAAGAGTAATAATAATATCAAATTAACACATATTATGTTCTTACAAGCTTTAAAACATTGAAAAAATGCAACTTAATTTAGCAAATATTATTCTGACTCATGAGTTTTCTGCATTTCATTAACAAAGTTGTATTATAAGTACTTAAAGATGAATTAATATCTTATATCCAAATTTTTCCCCATCCATCTGTACTCAGCCATATAGGTTTATTGATATAGGAATATGTATATGCAGAGAAACTAATAAAATACATGGAAAATTGACATTATTTGTCTAACCTTAATTTTTGGCTTTATCAGTAGGAATTTACATCTTGTTTAATTTAATTTCATAATTTTTCCTAAAATTAATATTAAACCCAATTCCACATATGGTTAAATTCTTCTTCCCCTTTTGTTAGTCCATAATCACCTGTCACTGAAGAAGAGTGCCTGCAGCATCTCATTAAAGCAAGACCTGTATAGATAAAAATTTAGGGATTTTTTAAATTGAACATTCCAGAATAAGTCAAAGAAGAAAATCTACATCTTACGTTCTTAAAAACATTGTTGAAAAAAAAAGCTGTGGTATGTATATTGAAGGATGTTCAGCTTTTTAAAATTTTTTAAACTACTTTTAAAATTTTTCTATTTTAGAAGATATTTACAATCATAACATTTGCTATTTTTTCATGATACCTAACATCAACATAGAATACCTAACATCCAGAAGTTACAAAAAAAGAAAAGATGAACAAGGTAATATTAAACTAGGTGACATTGAAATGTTCTAGATAAAGAGGAAAATAAATCTCATCTAATCCATTACTTTAGGTATGGATGAGGTATGAAAATACTGAGCACAATGTTTTAGCACTCCATGTTTCCTTGACTCAAACTTGCTAGAACTTGTATGTGTCACAGTGACACCTTCTACCCATCCCACCCCCAAAGAGTAAATTCTTAGTAATTTGTATCTTGCTAACTCCTGGGCACCTCTCTCTCCAGATAAAACAGAAGTCGAATTCAGTCTCATGGTACATCAGGAATGGTGCAGAAACCAAAGCTAAGCCTCTTGCTCATTTGTTTGATCCTTGATTGGTTCAGAGTGAATGTAAATAGCAATCATTTCTGTTTTTGTCAGAAATTCTAAGAGCCTCCTTTCCTAGAATTATTTTTATTTAAAAGAGGCTATTTCATTGAGAGTCCTGAGGGTCTTGCCCTCCCAGTCTATTTTGTTTAATAAGAAAAAGCGAACATTGTTGGCCTCTTGGCCTCATCTCTCTCTTATCTAACCCGAATCACTGACTAGGCTTTGCTTCAATCAAACTGTGACCTGGAAAGACCTTAAGCTTTAAAAAGTCAAGGTCTTCACTGCAGCCAAGGCCATCTCCTGATCCATATCTGGTCATTGGACCCAGAATGTACCAGAAGAGAAAATGAAACTGGTTACTTAGCACATCACCCCTCATTCAAATTTTTATGTCATGGCATTATCTCCCTGATGTCTTTGTCCTCTTAGATAGTAAATGAAAAACAGCAACACATTATGTCAAGAACTCCTCTCAGGATAGGTAAAGTGAAGTTAAATTTCATTTTATTATATTTTATATATTTAATTTTTATCCATGTTTATTTAGTTTTCAAGTTTACAAAACAACCTCTTAACTTAATATTAGCCCAGTAAAATGTGAAAGCTCTGAACTTTCATGAATTATTTCTAATTACATTATTTCTTGTGTAAAAGATTCATTCCCTACTCATCAGTTTCATTACTTCAGAATGAATTAACAATGAGCATTGGGGTACCACTGTATCTCTATTAATATCTAAAGGTAAATCTCTAGGGGGTGGAGGGAAGAAGAAAAAGAAATTTATATGATGACTTTATATTTAAAAGAAATAGAAAGTTGTACATAATAGATTTGCAGTTTCATGGGAAATCAATTTTTTCTATGCTTTGGAAATGCTTATTTCATGCCATAAATTTAAAATTGAATTAAATTTTTAAAAAATCAGTGTCTTGAGAGAAAGAATGAAATTATAATAATGATCAGATTAACTAGACCCAAAATACTTCATTTTGGTTATAATCAATAAAATGAAAAAGATGTGAAACAGAACAGGTAGTAAAATACTAGATTTAGATCTAAAAGTGTTGAGGTAGAAATGTCTAATTTTTTTAATACTAAGAGAATATTATATTTTCCTGTCTGATATTTTCTGAGGGCTTCCTCTGACTCAGATTGTTCATCACAAGCCTCTCTAAGATATAAATTGTTCCTTCCATTTGTTCAGTGTAACTCCATTGTTAAATGTAAATTCACCAAGACAAGAGCAACCTCAGTCCATCCCTCTATCCCTCCTCCAGCTTCCTGCCTCTCAGTCTCCTAACGTGGGTACCTGAATTTTCCCTGCACAGGAAACAAGCAAGTCTATAAAATTTTGGCTCACATTTCCCTCCATGTTGGACTCATTTGGGTCTATGTGCAGTCATTTCTTATGGTTGCTTCCCTTTCCATCATGCATTCTTTCCTCAACCTTTGGTATTTAGTCTGCCCTCAAGTAACTTGCAGTCTCTCCAGATGAATTAAACCTGTGAATTGTTTGCTGTAAACTTTCCAAGTCTATGAATTTAAAAATTATGAGCTTTTACATCTCTGGTATCAGTCCTTAGGTTCTTCCTTTAAGAATGAGGTCTTACTTATGCCTGGAATGCACTCTCATTACATCCAATCCATAGATGACCCTCTTCTTTTAAAATGTTGCACAGAAATCATCTTATACATAAAATCTTTATGGATATTCCCAACTGCTAGTACCTCCAGTCTCATATATGAAGTCCCAAGAATTAGTATTATGATGAGTCACTAGTCATATTTAAAATCTTAAAAGAGAGAAAAACTTCCCTTTCTGCTAACACTGGATTTGGAAAAAAAAACAGAAAAATGTAAAATAAATTAATTGATTAAAGCCCATTCTCTAGGATGACATGATTACCTAAAATTTCAGAATATCTTGGGAGTGAACTGATTCGGGGGTGGGGGGGATAAGGAGAAAAAAACATTTAAACTAAAACAATGAAAGACTTGGCATTTCAAGAGGACATTAACTCCAGCTCCCCCATACAGTCTACACAAATGCATATCAATGGATAAAGATTGTTATCTGATAGTTATTTGTGTTGTTTGATTATTTGTTCAACCAGATTTTAAATAATTTTCTAGGAGAAAAATTATGCTATCTGTTCAAACAGTAAAATATCCTTATGTTCCTCCTCTCCTCACATTAAGAAATATATATATATATATATATATATATATATATATATATATATATATATATTTTCACATTAGTCCATATTTAGACTCTTTTTTTATGTGACTATTTAATCTAGTGAAAGTAACTGGTTGAAGGACATGTTCATGAATATTCCCATTATTGAATACTTGTTCTATTGTGGGTACTCCAAAAATACAGAAATGGAACATGAGTAGTATGGTCTAGTTCAAAAAACATCTAGAGATTTTGTCTTGGACATAGCAAAGCTAGGTTGATCCTCTCCAAAGTAGATCACTCTTCCTAACGATTGTCTAGGACAGATCGAGAAATTATTGACACTTCTTCCCTCCTTTCATCGTGATGGAATAAATATTTCCCCAGGATCAAATTAGGCATTATGACAATTCATTCACGATTTTTTAGTAGATAACCATGTACTATCACAATAGCACTCCTTAATCTCTTTTGTATATCATATCACAAAATTCTGTCTTGGGTTTTCTTCTCTTCTTTCTCTATTATTGATTATTATTTGATGTTATAAATTCACATTTGTTTAATTTTCATCTCTACACTGTTTCTCTTATAAGCTTATCCAGTTCTAAACCCTATCCTGATGTCCATTCTTAAATCTCCACATGTCTATTAAAAATCTCAAGTTGGATGTTCTCTATTCACCTGAAAGTCAACCTGTCTGAAAATGAACTCTCTCTTTTTTCCCAAAACACTATCTAGAAGTGACCTTTCATTCCTCTCTCATTCTCTCTGTCTCCCTATATCCTATTTTAACCTTTGAAACATCCATTTTACAGTATTACCTTCTCAAATCTTATGTTGCCAGTACTCTGAAGTAAGTCCTTATTACCTCATGCATACACTGTAACAGGAGCCTTATGGCTGATCTCCTTGCTTAAAGTCTTCAGTTCATTCTCCAATTCATTCTCCAATCAGTTATCAAATTGATTTTTTTTCATTCATCTTTCCAGGGGTTACTCTGATGTCCTTTCCATTACACTATATAGACAGTCTTGGGGCTGTTTGTTTGTTTGTTTGTTTTTTCAAGGCAATGGAGTTAAGTAACTTGTCCGGGGTCACACAGCTAGGTAATTACTAAGTGTCTGAGACTGTATTTGAACTCAAGTCCTTTTGACTCCAGAACTGGTGCTGTTTCTACTGTGACACCTAGTCACCCCCAAACTAATGTTTTTAAAGAACATGTCATCCTTCACCCAATAAGCTTCAGTATTTCCATATCATCTCTAAGTTCAAATATAATATTCTCTATTTGATTGTTAAAACTTTGCTAACTTGGCCCCCACCTACCTTTTCAGCCTTCTTAGACTTCACTCCCCTCTCTGAATTCCATAGTAATCCAAAACCACTCAGATCTTTGCTGTTCCTAGGAAAAAAACACCCTATCTCCTGATCATGTGCATTTTCAGTGACTGTCCCCCAATACTAATTCTCTTCATTCTCATCTCCACCTCTGGCTTCCCTGGTTTCCTTCAGGTCTCAAAATCACCTTTCTCCAAGATTTTTGTGAACCCTCAATGGTAATGCCTTTTCTCCAAGGTGACTTCCATTTTATCATATATATATATATATATATATATACATATATATATATATATATTATTTGTAAATAGATGTTTACATATCACTTCATCCCCTTCCTCCATTCGACTGTTAGTTCTTTAAGGATAGGGATTGCTTTTATTTTTCTTTGTTTCCCCAGGACTAGCATTTGATTTGTATGAAAACAATGTCATGGATACACACACAAACACACACACATACATATATATGTATATGTAAAATCACCAAAAATTTCTGACCTTGGCTTACTCTGTGCCACAAAAGGAATATGTAGAACGAAAACAATGTAGGAAAAAGTGTTTCAGTAGACTCCATATTCTACACAAAGAAACAGGAACACCTTACAAGGGGTATCTTTCCAGCCCTTCTTCTTCCTTCACCATAATTTTTTTAGAAGATTTTTTCCCCCAGAACACATGGTTTCTTTGGTGAGGATGAAGGGAAAAATATAGAGATGGTCTAGTCTTGGTTTAGATAATGTGTAGACAAATTCACAAAAGATTGACTCATAACCCCAAAAGATTTATTCTGCTAAGATAACAAAATAAAGGAATTAAAGATTAATGGAAATTTAGTAAAGAAATTAGGGACAGGGGTAGCTAGGTTGTGCAGTGGATAAAGCACTGGCCCTGGAGTCAGGAGTATCTGGGTTCAAATCCTGTCTCAAAAACTTAATAATTACCTAACTGTGTGGCCTTGGGCAAGCCACTTAACGCCATTGCCTTGCAAAAAAAAAAAAAGAAATTAGGGATAGTTAGAACAATTGACTGATCAGCAACAACAGCCATCTACATAATAATCAACATCAAGAGGAAAATAAGGGACACCAGTAAGGTGATTACAACTAGGCTGAATCAGCAGCCATAGGCATGGGGAGGGGAAAGGGTTAAGGGGGTGGAGTGGGAAGAAGTGGCACTGGGCATTGGGAGTATGGACAGTTGCAGGGTAGTTAAAGCAGGACTGAATCAACATTCATGAGGGAATTAGGTCAGATTTACTTACTGGAGCAGGGCTAATGTGCATGATAAGAAAAGGATAAGGAAAGAGTTAGGGGTGATTAGGAAGAGACTAAGGAGCAGATTCAGGTGTTTCAGCATCCCCACTTGGAGGGATGAGGGGCAGACTGTAAGAATCTGTAAGTCTGTAAGAAAGTCTGTAAGAAAGAAATATAGGATGAGAGTCCTCAATCCCCGTAAGAGACTATTGTATGTGGAAGTACTGTAAAATTTCATCACCTGGAGTCCTCTAACACCAGAGTGTCATTTATTGGTTGATTGTAGAGTGCCATGGGAGTGGAAATGGTCCAGGCACCGGGGAGGATATTTAAGCAATTGTATTTAGTTTAATAAATGGAGATCTTGGAGAATTTGGAAAACTTTCCATCCTTGTCTCCCACCCCTTCAACATTCGTTTGGGTAAGGATAAGTTAGCCAGCAGGAACCTAACACTTCCTGAGCAGCTAGTCAAGCAGGAACATAACAAATCCCCTCTATTAACAATGGAATGGGGACATAGACAGACTCCAAGTGGTTTCTATGTGATAACTTTGTTTCAATGGCCTCTGAAGTTGAGATACAACAAAGTGTGGATCAATTCTCTGCTGCTTGTGCTAATTTGGTCTAACAATTAACACTAAAAAAACACAGGTGCTCCATCAGCCAGCATCACAACATCCATATGTGGAGCCATCAATTACAGCAAATGGAGAAGTTTTGAGTACTGTAGACAAGTTCACTCATCTTGACAGTGTCCTTTCCAAGGAGGTAAGCATTGACAATGAGGTTGACACTCACATTACCAAAGCTAGTTCAGTATTTGGGAGTCTCTGAAAGAAAGTATGGAAAAGAAGAGGTATTAGATTGACTCCCAAACTGAAGGTCTACAGAGCCATTGTGCTGATCCCATTGCTATATACCTGTGAATCCTGGACAATCTACCAGTGACATATCAAGGAAACTGAATTACTTCCATTTGAATTGTCTTAGGAAGATTCTAAAGATCACCTGGCAGGAGAAGATAACAGACATTGAGGTCTTTTCTCGAGCTAAACTGTCTAGCATTCCAACATTGCTACAGAGAGCATAACTATGATGGACTAGAAATGTTGGTAGAATGTCAGACCTGAGCTTGCCAAAAAAACTATTTTATGGAGAACTCACACAGGGCAAGCACTCAGAAGGGGATCAGAAGAAGCAATACCAAGACACTCTGAAGGTCTCATTGAAAAATTTCAGAATTGATTGTACACTTGGGAGACAGTGGCACAGGACCACCCAGCATGGTGTTCCCTCATCAATGAGCAGCTGCACTCTATGAGAAAGGCAGAATTGAAGTACCTCAAAGGAAATGTGACATATGTAAGTTTAGCATACCCACCCCAGGGGTTCACATGGACTATTTGTGCCAAAATTGTGGTAGAGCATTCTGAGCTCATATTGGTCTGATCAGCCATAGTTGGACACACTGTAATTTGTCTCAAACATACTGATGCTATTTTGGTCTTCTTTGATAAGGAAGGACAAGAACCAACCACCACTACCAGTTTTAAACTGGGATGGGAATGGGGGTAGTTTCACTTGCTTAGACAATGGGAAATGCGTCAATGTTAAAGTAAGATCAGTATAGAAAGAGGTTAATTATTTAACAAAATCAGCACAGAACATTTTTGAGAGAAATAATTTCAACTTACCATTTTTTCATTTCTTCCTGCTACACATTTCTTTTGCTTCAAGAATATGCCTTTTGTTAATGAAAAATATATTTTAAAAAACCACATGTGAGTATATGGTCTGTCATAACAATCTACTTAATTATATATTTCAAGATTTTCATTTTCTAGGCTCTAAGTGTCTCTATTTCCTATAACCATTCTCCATATGATTGATACCAGAACTCATCATTCCTACTGTTTTCCTTTGAATACATTTTATTTGGTTAATATTGATCATTCAATCAAATAGCATTTTTCAGCACTTATGTGCCAACAGTCATTATACCAAGCATTGGCAATCTAGATACAATGAATGAGATACTGCATATGTACAAGGAGCTTACATTCTAATGAGACACAACAGGTACTTATATAAGTACAAAAAGTATAGAGACAGTAACATTGGTCTCCTTGCTGTTCCATGAGCAGGATACCATATTGCTCCTCTAGGCATTTTCTCTTGCTGTCCCTGATATCTGGAATTCTCTCCTTCCTCAATTTTCCTTTCTGACTTCCCAACTTCTAACTGAAATTCCACATTTTATGGGAAGATTTTCCTATCTGCTCTTAATTGTAATATAGTCTTTCTGTTAATTATTTTCCATATATATATATATATATATATATATATATATGTATATACATATAGCTTGTGTCTATGTTTCTGTTGTCTCCTCAATTATATTGTGAGCTTCTTGAAGTCAGAGCTTACCGCTTTTTGTATTCCAAGTGATCAGCACAGTATCTGGAACATAGTAGGTGCATAATAAATATTTATTGATCACCTCTTAGACATGGCAATGTTCTTCAAAATACACAAAATAATATTTACTCTGGTAATTTCTTTCCTTCTCTCCATAACTGAACTCCCAAAATATTTATGAGGCGTTCTAAAATCAAAAATTCATATCACCAAATTTTCAACATTACATTGATGAGCCTTCCTCTTCAAACTGAAGGAGGCTATTCTCAGATTGAGATTTAGACTAGACTTTAGATAATAGATATCCAGACTGTCACTAGTATGCACTCAAATACTTCCCAGAATTTCAGGGTTATCCAGAATTTGTGCCCAACTAACCTAATCTTTGAGAACTAAAAAGTTAGCCTATGCCACTAAATTAAACATTAAAAATATTTGTAAGAGACATGTGATTTTTTAAAAATTTCATGTCATATCATATTTCTTATGGCATGATAATATTCCATTATACTCACATGACATAATTTAAATAGCCAAGTAGGAATAAATCTACTTTTATATTTTTGAATGCTTTTTTATTCCATTTGTACATCTGGGTCTTTTCCTTTTTTTCTATGACCTCTAGGGTTTAGGTCTAATAGTGATATTGCTAAGTCAAAGATTATGTATAACTTAATGATGTGTTGAGAATAATACCAAGTCATTTTCCAGAGCAGATCACTGTTTCACAATTTCACCAGTATCAAATTATGTGTCTGTTATTGTAAAGTCCTTTCAACATTTATTGCTATACTCTTTTTTATCTTTGCTATGCTAATAAGGTTGTGGTGGTATCCCCAGAGCTCATTTAATCTGAATTTTTTCTAATTTTTAGAATATTTTAATATTGTTGATAGATTTGATCTTATTCTCTGGAAATTTCCTAGTTAAGGTATATTAATAAACTATTGTTGGAGCAGTTACTTGGTCTAAATGTATTGGAAAGCTATTTGGAACTTTATCCAAAATTGTGTATATCCTTTTATTCTGTGATATTACTAAAAGGCCTGTGTACCACAAAAAGATAAGAGAGAGAGAGAGACAGAGAGACAAAGAGACAGATAGAGACAAAAAGAAAAAAAAGCTCATTTTGTAGTAGCAAAAAAATGGATATTAAGAGGGTAGTCATGAATTGGGGAAAGACTGAAAAAATTGTAATTGTAATATATAGATATAATGGAATATTGAGGAAGGCAAAAATGAGGTCCAGAATATTTGGAAAATTCCACACATAGACTCTTCTTTTTCCTTCTTTTGTTTTTTTATTTTTCTTCCAAATACATGCAAAGACAATTTTCAACATTCATCAGACATATTGTGAAAGAAGAATTAGATCTAAGAAGAGAAGAAAACATGAGAGAGAAAGAAACAATGTAAAATAATTTTTAAAAGTGAACATAGCATATTTTGTTAGTCATTCAGACTCCATAGATTTTTTTCCCTTTGGATGTGGTTGACATTTTCCATAATAATCTCTCAGGCTTGTCCTCAATCACTGGACCACTAAGAGGAGCTACATCCATCACAGCTGAACATCTCACAATGATGCTGTTAATGTGCACAGTGACTTCCGAGTTCTACTCACTTCACTCAGCAACAATTTATACAAATCTTTCCAGGCTTTTCTAAAGTTCATCCCCTCCTTATTTCTTACAGAATAATAGCATTCCAAAATATTCATAAGCTATAACTTCTTCAGCCTTCCCTAATTGATGAACATTCCTCAATTTCCAATTCTTTTTCTATACAAAAACAGTTGCTTTAAATATTTTTGTACATGTGGACTTTATTCCCTTTTTAATGATTTTTTTTATAATATAGACCTAGTAGTGGGATGAATCAAAGGATATACACAAGTATGGTTCAGTGCATAACTCCACCAACAGTGCAGTAGTAACCCAGTTTTCAAATATCCTTTTCAGTATTGATCATTTTCCTTTTTTGTCACTTTAGACAATCTGATAAAGTAAGGTTGTACCTCAGAGTTCTTTTAATTTGCATTTCTCTGATCACTAATAATTTGGAGCATTCACTTTTATGTGATTATAGATAACTTTAGTTTCTTCATCTGAAAATTCATAATCCTTTGACCATTCATCAATTGAGGAATGACTTGTTTTCTTATAAATTTGACTCTGTTCTCTATATATTTTAGAAATGAGGGGGGTGGCTAGGTGGTGCAGTGGATAGAGAACTGGCCCTGGAGTCAGATGTACCTGAGTTCAAATCCGGCCTCAGACACTTAATAATTACCTAGCTATGTGGCCTTGGGCAAGCCACTTAACCCCATTGGCTAGCAAAAACCTAAAAAAAATGAGTCCTTAGAAACAGTAACTGTGAAAATTAATTTCCCAGTTTTCTGCATTCTTTCTAATCTTGGTTGCATTAATTTTATTTGTGCAAAACCTTTTTTCTTTCCCTTCAACCTGTCTTCCCCCATTTGTACTTTTCTTTCTCCTTTCTCCTTATCCCTTCTCACCAGTGTTTTGTTTCTGATTGCTACCTATCTTACACTTTTCTTTCCCCAGCTCCCTTCTGCTTTCCTGTAGGGAGAAAAAAATTTTCTATACACAATTGGGAATGTATTGTATTCCCCTTTTGAGCCCAATCTATTGTGAGTAAAACTTAGTCAATGTTTTCACTCTCTCATCTTTCCCTTCTACTATAATAGATCCTTTGATCGTCTTCATGTGTCATGAATTATTCTCTAAAGCTTCTGCCTTCTTCTCCCAGTATAATCCTTTTTTCATGTCTTCATTATTTCATACCTGTCTTAAATGACTCCCTTCATCAATGTATACTCTTGTCTACTGTCCTGATAGAAATACAGTTCTAAAGATTCATAAATATCATCACACCATAAACAATTTATACCTATACTCTTTTGGGGTATATCCAGCTGTCCCAATAGAAAACAATCATTGTGAGCTAAAGTACCATTTATATCTTGATCAATTTATACCCCCACACTCTGTTTATGTTTCTTTCAATCCTAAGAGAAATTCAGTTCTCAAGAGTAACATGTATTGTCTTCCCTTTTGGTCTTCTTGCCTAAAATATTTGCCTTATTCTTATTGACTAACATTTTTTTTCTTTCCATTTACTTTCTTACACATCTCTTGAGTATTGTATTTGAAGATCAAATAGTCTTTTTAGTACTTTTATCACATACATTTAAAAGTCCTCTATTTCATTGAAAATCCATCTTTTTCCAGAAAGAAAATGCTAAATTTTGCAGGGTAGTTGATAACTTGTTTGTAATTCAAGCTACTTTGCCCTTTGAAATATTACATTCCAGACACACTGAGGCTTTAATGTTGAAGCTGATAAGTTCTATGTAATCCTGATTGTGACTTCCTGGTTTTTAAATTGCTTCTTTTTTGGCAGCTTGCAGTATTTTATCCTTTAGTTGAGTATTCTGAAATTTGACTATAATATTCCTTGGAATTTTCAATTGAGTATATCTTTCTGGGGAAAGTGGATGGATTCTTTCAATGAGTGTTTTATCTTCTTGTTTTTGATGTCAGGGCAGTTTTCCATGATAATTTCCTACATCATATTATCTAGGATTTTTTTTTCCTGATCATAGCTTTCAGGTAGACCAATTATTAGTAAATGAACTCTTCTGTATGTATTTTCCAGGTTGGTCATTTTTTCTGAGGTACTTTATATTTTCTTCTATTTTTTTCAACCTTTTAGTTTTGTTTGATGGAATTTTAGAGTCTCATAGAGTCATCAGCTTGCATATTTCCAATTCTCATTTTCAAGGTTTTTTTTTTCAGTTATCTTCCATGTTTTTTTTCTTTCTTAATTTTACTTTTAAGTGAGCTGATTTTTTTTTCCATTTGGATAATTTTACTTTTAAAGAATTGTTTTCTTTGATCAATTTTTCATAATCCTCCTTAAGACTCTTCTCCAGTTTTTTTCTTCCTCTCTTCTTTGGATAAAATCCTTTTTTGAACTCTTCTAAGAGGTGTTTTTGGATTTGAGAACAAAAATCCCTTTGAAGCTTCATATGTAAGCATTTCATCATTGCTTCTGTCATCTGACACAACATCCATATCAGAATAGTAGCTTTTTGTGTTTATGATTTTTTTTTTGTTTTTGTTCATTTTGATTGTTGAGCTAAGTTCCAGGAACAAAAGGGATACAGTCCCAAGTTTTTTGTTCTGGGTCCAGAGATCTAGCCCTGGGCTTACTGCTTGCCTCTATCATTGCCCATGTTGTTTCATGTGCTAGTGGATTTAGTCCTGTGTTAAGGTAGCCCAACTCAGTCCTACCTGTTACATTAGCCTACTGGAGCTTGAACTTTGTCTTCTGAGTTGAGGTTGGAAGCCCCCCACTGGTCTGCTGCACCATTACTTTGCTGATGCAGTACCTGAGTTGTGCTATGACTAAGAACCTCCTGTTGACTTTACAGCCTTCCACTAATGCTAGGCTATATTCTCCTTTTGCACATGTGAGACAGACCTTTACTGAAGTTCCTCCATGATATATTGAGTTGAGAATTTGTTTTACTCTGTTTTTTGTAGGTTCTGTTACTTTAGGGTTGGTTCAGAGTCTTCATGTAAATTTTTTGGGGGAAAACTGGTGGGTATTCCTAGCTTGTACTGCCATCTTGGATCTGCCTCTCCTCTGCCCAGAAGTACCACACAAAGAATCTTGACTTAAAAGTATAGGGAGGGCCAGAGCCAAGATGGCGACAAGAAGGGATCCAGTCTTAGGAGCTCTCTGATAAAAACTCATAAACTAAGGACTCTAACTAAACTTTCGAGAGACAGAACCCACAAAGGGAACCAGTGAGGCAGTTCTCCTATTCATGTAAACCTGGAAAAGAGCAGAAAGGCTCTGCTCCCTGGGGTCAGAGGGGTGCCCACCTGAGGGGGTGGCCTCCCAGAGCGAAAGACCTTCAGTCTCCTGGAGGCAGCCCCAGGGTGCTGGGAGTCGAGGCTCACAGCAGCGGGGGAGTCTACTGAGTTGCACCCCGGGGAGTACCAGACACAAAGTGGGGGAACAGTGGGGGTCCTCTGCCAGAGTGAGCACGTGGAGCCCAGCCCTCAAGGCACACAGCTAGCAGCTTGGTCTTTAACCAGCCCTGATTCAGGAAACAGAAGCAGAAGGAGCTGGTAAGCAGGAGCCCCCAGGGCATGAGCCCATTGAGCTGAGTGAGGGGAGTGAAGAGAAACTGCAGAGCTCTGTCCTCTGCCTCTGGAACAGGACTCTAGGGTTCTGACCACATTCAGTTCCTGATCACGCAGTCTAGGCTCCCCCCATAAAACAGCAGCGGCCCCCCCACCTGGGACCCATGGCAGAGGGGGGGCACTTATGGTCATTCACAGACCAGGAGGGAGGACAGAGCCTCACACACTGAGACCCTTGTAGGAGTGCCACAAAAGCTCAGGAAGCACCCCAAAAGCAGGCCCAGGCTGGGAAAATGAGCAAGCAGAGAAACAAAAGGAAGACTATTGAAAAATATTTTGCAACTGAGCCCAAGAAGGATCAAAACACTCAGTCTGAAGATGAGGAAGCACAAGCTCCTGCATCTAAAGAATCCAAGAAAAACAGAAATTGGGATCAGGCTATAACAGAGATCAAAAAAGACTTTGAAAATCAAATGAGGGAGTTGAAAGAAAAACTGGGAAAAGAAAGGAGAGAGATACAGGAAAAACATGAAAATGAAGTCAGCAGCTTAGTCAAGGAAATTCAAAAAATGTTGAAGATAATAGCATGCTAAAAACCAGCTTAGGTCAAATGGATAAAACAGTTCAAAAAGGTATTGAGGAGAAGAATGCTTTAAAAAGCAAAATTGGCCAGATGGAAAAAGAGATAAGAAAACTCTCTGAGGAGAACAAATCCTTCAGACAAAGAATAGAAGTCAGGGAGATTGATGAATTTACCAGAAATCAGGAATCAATACTTCAAAACCAAAAAAATGAAAAATTAGAAGAAAACGTGAAATATCTCATTGAAAAAACAACTGATATGGAAGACAGACTTAGGAAAGATAATTTAAAAATTATTGGAATCCCTGAAAGTCATGATCAGGAAAAGAGCCTTGACATATTTTCAAAGAATTACTACAGGAAAATTGCCCTGATATTCTAGAAGCAGAGGGCAAAATAGAAATGGAGAGAATCCACCCATCCCCCCAAGAAAGAGATCCCAAAAAACCAACCCCTAGGAATATTATAGCCAAGTTCCAGAACTCCCAAGTCAAAGAGAAAATATTACAATCAGCCAGAAGGACACAGTTCAAATATCGTGGAGCTGCAGTCAGTATCAAACAGGACTTAGCAGCAACTACATTGGAAGCTCGTAGGGCTTGGAATGCAATATAGCGGAAGGCAAAAGAGCTTAGAATGCAGCCAAGAATGAACTACCCAGCAAGGCTGAATGTCCTCTTCCAGGGGAAAAGATGGACTTTCAATGAACCAGGGGAATTTCAAAGGTTCTTTTTTGGAATGGCCAGAGTTGAACAGAAGGTTTGATCTTCAGATACAGGACTCAGGTGAAGCACAGAGATTGGAGGAGAGGGGGGAAATATGAGGGACTTAATGAGGATGAACTTCATGTATAGAAAAATGATACTGATAATATTCATATGAACCATTTCAGTTAATAGAGCAGGTAGAGGGAGCTTTTATTTGAAGCACAGGAGAAAGCTGAATTTAAAGATAAAATATGGTATAAAAATGGAGTCAATAGAAAAAAAGGGAAATGGAATGGGAGAAAGAAAAAGGAGAGGGGGAATAGTCCAAGATATTTCACATAATAAGATTTTTTTTATTACAATCAGCTATTGCAATGATATGGAAGGATGGAGGCAAGTTGGAATGAGGGAATCTTTGCTCTCATCAGAGGTGGCTAGGAGAGGAAACAGCAAATATACTCAATGGGGTATAGACATCTGGAGTAAGAAGGAGGGGTAGCAGGGGGAAGGGGTGGGGATGTGAATAAAGGAGGAGAGGATGGACCATGGGGGTAGACTGGTCAGATATAACACATTTTCTCTTTTACTTCTTGCAAGGGGCTGGGATTGGAAGGCCGGCCCAGGACCATGGGGCCAGGTGGATTCTGGGCCTAAGAGGTAGTATGGGGGCTCAGGGCTTCTTGGCCCCAGGACCAGGGATCTGTCTGCTGTGCCACTCAGCTACCCTAAAGCAGAGTCAGAGTGAAAGGAGAGAGAAAATATAGTACATGGTAGTGGAGAAATAAGAAAGGAGGGAGTTGCGATCAGCAATGGCAACATTGGAAAAAATACGGAAGTAACTTTTGTGATAGAATTATCATAAAGAATGTGATCCACCCGTGACAGAGTTGTTGGTGTTGGAACAAAGACTGAAGCACATTTTTTGTTATTATTATTTGGGGGAGGGTGCAGGGCAAGTGGGGCTGGGTGGCCTGCCTAGGGTCACATAGCAGGGTGATCTTTGGGTTTCTGGGGCCGGATTTGGACCCAGGTGCTTCTGGCTCAAGGGCCAATGCTCTGTCTGCCACCAAACCACCCCTACTATTATTAGTATTTTATTTTATTTTATTTTGGGTCTTTCTTTTTTTTTTCTTCTTTTTGGTTTTTGCAGAGCAGTGGGGATCAGGTGGCTTGCATGTCACATGGCTGGGTGATTGTTGGGTCTACAGGGCTGGATGTGGGCTCGGGTGCTCGTGGCTCCAGGGCTGTTGCTTCATCCATTGCACCACCTGGCCATACCTACAATTATTACTATTATTTTTTTTAATTTTAATTTTTTTCTCTCCCCTTTACTTTTTTCCCCCAAGCAAGTCTATCTATATTCATGGGGGGGGGAGGGGTATTTTGTTTACTTGTAAACAAGAATATTTTATTAATGTAAAAATATTTGTACAAAATGAGAATAAAAAATAAATTAAAAAAAGAAAAAAGTATAGGGACATGAATGTTTATTACATATTACTGTGATTTAAAGAAACAAAAAAGTTAAGAAATTAAGTGGTAGTGAAAGCTAGATTTCTTAAGTAAATTAAGCAAAACTAAGAGGAAATGTAAAGTCTTTTTTTTGAAAGATTTTATTTTTTTCACACATTACTAAAATATTATTTTTTAAGAGTAAACATAATAACCCTGCACCCACAAAAATATAAAACTTGATGAGAAATAAAGTAAAAGAAAGAGAAAAAATATGTTTCAGTCTGTGTTCTGATACCATCAGCTCTGTGTCAGGTGTATCACTTTCTTTATCATAAGTCCATCATAGTAGTTACTTCCATATTTTTCCACAGTTGTTGCTGTTGCTGATTGTAATTCCCTCCATCCATTCCTCCCCACTACCATCTATTATATTTTCCCTCTCCTTTCACTCTATCCCTCTTCAAAAATGTGCTGTGGAGCAGCCAAGTGATGCAGTGGGACAGAGGACCAACCCTGGGGCCAAGAGGCCCCAAGGCTACATCACATCCCAGACACCCAGCAGCCACCCTGCACCATGGTCCCAGACAGGTACACAATCCCTGCACCTTGCAAAAAGTAAAAAGGAAAATGTGTTATATCTGACTATCCTCCTATGATGTGCCCTCTCCTCTATCACCCACATCCCCCTCCCCCATCCCTCTTCTCCCCTTTTTTCCTCTAGATATCTACACCCTATTGAATGTATATACTGTTTCTTCTCTGAGCCATTTCCAATGAGAATGGAGGCTCCCTCATTCCCCCTCGCCTTCCCCCCTTCCATACCATTAAAAAGTTACATGAAATATCTTTTATGTGAAATATCTTCGTCTATTCTACCTCTCCTTTCTCTTACTCCCAGTACATTTCCCTCTCACCCATTGACTCCATTTTTACAATATATTAAATACTCAAATTCAGCTCTCTCCTGTGCTTCATCTATAAAAGCTCCTTGTACCTGCTTTATTAAATGAGAAGGTTCATATGAGTATTATCACTATCATCTTTCCATACAAGAATACATGAAGTGCATCATCATTAAGTCCCTCATAATTTACCCTTCTCCTCCACTCTATATGTTTCACCTAAATCCTGTATTTAAATTTCAAACTTTCTGTTCAGCTGTGGTTGTTTCAACAGGAATGTTTGAAATTCCCCTTTTTTTCATTGAAAGTCCATCTTTTCCCCTGGAACAGGTTGTTCAGTTTTACTGGGTAGTTGATCCTCAGTTGCATTCCAAGCGCCTTTGCCTTCTGGAATATTATATTCCGTTTTTACACTATTTTCCAGGTTACCTTGGGCTGTAGAATTGCCTCACTGGATCTTTCTGTGAGTTATCTCAAAAATTTAGAGTAATAATTTTAAGGTTTTTGAAATATTTTGGAGAGAGCACCTAAGAGAGGCCCTTCTTCTGCCACCATCTTAGCTCCATCCCCCAAAAAATGTCAGGTCTTTTAAGACAAAAATTGATATTTTGGAGTTTTGGAAAGGGAATTAAAGTAATTCCTATTATCTCAGTAGGTCCATTTTCTTAAGGAATAAATAGTCTTTGGCATGAGTTTAGGGAAGGGTATTTACATCTCTGTATCCCTTTTTGATGGGATAGACATTGGATAACCTACCTCAAGTATCTTTATCTGAATATCAAAATATACTGAATGGGGACTCCAATTCCCCCTCTTAGAGGATAGCTTTCAAAAGTAGGTTCCAGATTGTCCAATAATTGTAGCTATTCTAAATAAGAATGGGATGGAAATGATGCACATTCGATATGCAAGGCCAGTATAGAAGGAGATATGTGGCATAACATTTTTCTTTGTCTAATGTTTTTTTCTATTATGATATCATTGTGATGTAAGTTATTATTAAAGGAACTGTTTTGAAGAATTAAATTTATCTCCTTGGGAATATATAAATTTGAAATAAGTTCCTTTTATATATTGAATATGAGGTTTTTATCAGAGAAACATGCTACAAAATAAATAGATAGATACATAGATAAATAAGCAAAATAAATAGATACATAAATAAACAAGCAGTCAAGATCAAAATTAAGATCAAGATCAGAAATCTCTAAAAGAGAAGAAGAATTTTCCTGGTGAATGAAATGAATGTGGAAGCTGGACAAAGGGAAGAGTGAGGAAGGGTATATATATATATATATATATATATATATATATATATATATATATATATATATATGCTTATTGATAATTAAACTTGTAAGTAGCATATTTTATTTAAAATAAAATATAGCAATATATTTTATTAGCATGTATGAAAAACAAGTAATATTCTGTCTGATTTTCATTCTGAGTAATATCTCTTTATATTTGTAGGATAGGTCATCCTAGACTGCATCCTTACCATCAAAGCTCTTCAGAAAACATTGTTCCATCCTCTTTTGCATTTTTAGTGAGTACACAATTTTCTTGTGATATTCAAATTTTCCCCTTTTTTTGGTATTTTGAAGTCTATTATATAACCTATTATTTCTGCATTGAACTGTGAAATTTAAGCACTATATGACTTAAGTTTTCAGTCTTGGATTTTGTTTTGTTTTGTTTTGTTTTGTTTTGTTTTCTGGAGGCAATCTAAGAATTCTTAAGATTATTGTTTCTTTTTCTGTGACCAGAAATTCTAGAAAGAGAGCAAGTATATTCCTTACATATGAACCTAAATATGATCCAGTGTTTCAGGACTGTAAAGAATTTGACTGTAAATTGACTAAGCCTCATGAATAAAAGCTGACCTGAGAACCAGTTTGACTTTAATCCTCAGTTCTGATTTATGAATTTATGAACTACCTGGATTTATGAATTTGGACAAGGCCAAAGTTCTTTTGAATCTTGGTTTCCTTTTCTCTACAGTGACTGAGCTGAACTAAATGATTTCTAAGGTTCCTCTGAGCACAGCACTGTTCCTCAAATAAGATACTCAATTTTCAAATTGTACATTTTCAATGACCATCTCCCCTGTATGGCATTATATCTGCTTCACAGGTTTGTCTGGCTTCCTTCAAGTCTCAGCCAAAACTCTTTTAAGCAAAAAGTCTTCCTCAGTCCTCCTTCATGCTAACACCTTCTCTTTGAGATGGCTTTCATTTTTTCCTGAATAGTTTTTAATTGCACATGAGTGTTTTGTATGTTGTCTCCTCTATTAGAATGTGAGCTCCTTGAGGGCTTGAACTGTTACTTATAAGGGGCTCAATAAAAATTTGTGTGATTGATTTTAGCATTCTGATTCAAATATAGAATACCTGTATAATTTCTCAGCAAACAAAAAGGAGTGTAAAATGAAAGGAAAGAATATAACCAAAGACGTAGGAAAGAGGAAAAGATTGCAAATCAGTAATGCAATTGTGACTGTTTTCAGATATTGTTGATATTTGGTAAGACTTAGAAGCCATGGATATAAATCAGTAAGGCAGTTTTTCAACTGATATAATAATTCAAGCTGACCGGAATTGACCTTATTGAGAGGTCATAGCTTATCTATCATTGAAGATCTATAAATAGAGGCTAGATGTCCTTTTGGGAGATGTTTTCTTCTCCTTAGGTATGCTTCAAACTATATGTTCTCTAGGGTCCCTCAAATTCTGATTCTCTGGCTGATAATTACTAAAAGATTATTCAAAGTTAACAGAAAAGAGAAGGAAAATGGCCAAATAAAATTAAAATCAGTATTCTCAGGAGTCCTTAGTCAAAAGTCATTTTCTATCAGCAGCTTCATCAACAACTCAGATGAAGACATCAAAGGCACACTTGTAAAATTTGCAAATGACACAGCTAGAATTGACATTGAATATTTTGGATAACAGAATACAGTCAGAGCCTTATCAGGGGTATCTATGAAAGCACAAGATTTAAAAGAGGTAAATACAAAATTTAAGAGAGATGAATACACAGTTTTACATTTAGGGTCAAAAAGTAAATTGTGCAAGTTAGGATAATGTAGGTTGATTCATTTAATAATAGTTCAAATGACAGATTCAGAGGTTTTAAATGAAAAATTCAAAATGAGCCATGTGTTTATTTTGATAGATACATAAATAATAATAATAATAATAATAATAATGATAATAATAATAATTATGTTTGTCCTTTATTCCCCAAAAAGACCACAACATTAGAGAGACTATACCATGACAAGCACATGAATGGAATTTGAGTGAGGGGGTGCTGTTCTATGTCCCCAGTCTCACTTTCTATTCCAGACTTATCTGGATCCAGAGGCCAGAAATGAATCAAGATGACTGGAGATGACCCTGGATGTGAGGCAATCAGGGTTAAGTGACTTGCCCAAGGTCACAAAGCTAATAAATGACTGAAGCTGAATTTGAACTCCTGTCCTCCTGACTCCAAAGCCAATGCTCTATTCACTGTGCCTTCTAGTAGCTCTTACAGATACATTCCATGAAGGATAAGCAGATTGGTAAGTGGCCTGGAAACCATAAGTTATTTGAGGAATATTTGAAGGAACTTCAAAAATTTAGCTTAGAGCAAAGAAGACTTAGGGAAGATAGAATAAATGTTTATAAATACTTAAAGTTACATGGAAGAAGAAATGCTTTGCAAGAAGGGATTGCCTCAGAACCCGGATGAATGAATTTGAAGCTATTTGAAGTTGGGTTTTGTTACTTATAGAAGAAAGGGAGCAATGAAAATGAAGAAGAAATGAGCAGTTACATCAGACCTAGTATGCAAGAGTGATACATAAAATTGTAAGCATACCAAGTTATTCTCAATTATTCTCAATTCTCAAGTTATTTATAGGCAAAAATATAGTAAATAATGATAAAAATAATGAATTATACAATTACCGAAACAGGCATCCATCAATATCAAACCAAAGCATACAACCACTTTCTCACCTTTAAAAGAATTTTAATACATATTGAGAACATCCATGATGAGGCAACTAGGTGACACAGAAGATAGAGTATCAGTCCTAGAGTCAGGTGGACCTGAGTCCAAATCTGGTCTCAGACACCTAATTGTGTGACCTTGGGCAAGACACTTAATCTTATTATTAAGTTACAGATACTGCCATATCCTGCTGTGCATAGTTTGATATTTTTTTAAAGTAAATTTTTAAAAGTAAATCAGAATCCATTCTTAAAACATATCCTCCTTCATGGTACTATAAGGATCATAAATGATTTTTTTTCAAAACAGTCAGACATAAGCAAACCAAAGCAGCAGCATCAGACCTAGTATGCAAAAGTAATACATATTGTAAGCATATAAAGGTACAGTTCTAAAAATTTCAAGAGGGGCCTGAATGTCCAATGAAGATTTCAAATGGAAAGGATATTTTCTATGTCCATTGAAGTCCTTGAGATTCTTCTATTTACAGCCAGGTGACCCCATATTGATTGAACCAAATCCCAGAATGATGCAAAGGATCCAAATAAATTTCTCAGTCATTCAAGATTTCTGCCTAATATTTCAAATTTGAAAAACACTTAAGGAATCCTAGAATCTGAGTTTGAATCCAGATTTTCCTGTTTAATACTTATGTGACTTCAAGAAAATCACTTTACTACTTTAGGATTCAATTTCTTCAGCTGTAAAAATGAACATGTTGTCCTCATATTGATGCTCCTTTCAGCTCGCATGATCCCAGGCATTCCCATGGAATTCATCATTAGTAAAATGCTGTTACTCAGGTCAATCATTCAATCATTGAGCAAAAAACTGACTCAGTAAATGTTGAATGTCAGGCATAGTTCTAAGGTGCCAGGAATACAAAAATAAAACTGATATTACCTTAAAGAAATATACATTAGGGGCAGCAAGGTGGAACAGTGGATAGAGCACCAATGCCAGAGTCAGGGCAACCTTAGTTCAAATTTGACCTTATACACTTAATTACCTAGCTATGTGACCTTGAGCAAGTCTTTTAACCCCACTGACTTGCAAATATATATACATTATTTTGATAAAAATTGTATACTTATAAATAAATTAAAAATATAGAGTTAATTGTAGATAATTTCATGGGTGAAGCACTAGCAACTGGAGATGGGGAGGGGGGATTCAGAAAAGGCCTCATAGAGGAGTTAGAATTTAAACTGAGCTTTGAAGGAAGCCCAGGATTATCAGAGAACCATAGGAGGAGGGAAATTTCATGCATGAGGGTTTTGTCACAGAGATGAAATTTCTTGTGCAAGAAATAGCAAGCAGACTATTTTGTCTGAATCTATGAGTATGTAAAGGGGAATAAAGTTATTCACATGAAAAGGTAGATTTAGAGCTGATTTTAAATGGATTTAAATGTCAACAGACAATATCCAACATATATCTATTCCACTGCCCTTTAGAGTACTGATGACATATAAAATAAAAGCATTACCTTGGAGTTCTATTGCATATGACCTAAATAAGGTCTCAGTTGTTTGGACTGAAACATATGCAAGTAATAAGCAAACAACTCTTTGTAATGCAGTAGATGTGACACTGGGATACCTTTTTCCTCTTACATAGGCATTTGCAAGAACAGAAAAATAGTGCATACTTTCTCTTGATAAGAAACCTGTAAGTGTTGCAGCCAAGAAGAAAAAAAAAAACTATTTCTGTGACAATCAACAGATGGTAATCTCTCCTCTTCTTTTTGTGCACTATACCTGGGGGAAAAATAAAATGAAGCTACCAGTTCCTGTGGTAGCAGTTTTCAAAATGGATCATTGATGAGTGATAACTGATTAATACAAAAGTTGCAAAACCAAATACTGGAAATGAAAAATCCTGATAAGTCATAGACTTGTTTGTAATTTCCTCACTTACTTAATATGTTCTTCACTAATGTTGTGTACTAAAGCTTGGAAGATTTTCTTCTATACCCCAGTCTCACATTATAAAATAAAAAGGTAAATATAACTATATAGTAGAATCAAGAGAAGAGAGAAACAAAGGAAGACAGTTAAGAGATAGGCAGAGGAAGCCTCCTAGTCAGTCACAGAGACTGATTTACATGGGGGGGAGGAATTTATGAGTCCAGAAAAGATGTGGTAGCAAGGAGAAATGAACCCCACAAATTCCATTATAATATTTTCCTGGGTTTAAATTAAGCCAAACTGCTGTATGTGACTCTAATGAGGAAACACAATTACTTTGTTGAACTTCTACAAAGGTATGATTATCTACTAACTACTGTCCTCATAAAAATATCAGCACATCGTTGCAAATCCTGTCATGATTAATCTAGAATTCAGCAACATTGTTCAAAAAATCTTTTCCTTAAAGGAATAGTTTTTTTCCCCTTAAGGAAAAAAAAATCATACTGAATTAAAAACAGACTTAGAAAATTTTAGAATTAACCAACAATCAGGGTCATCTGTCCAAGGTAAATTTGTAAAGGAGGTAAGGTTGCTTTTTTACCTGCAGTCTTTAGTTCTCAACCCTCTTCCTTTCTTCCTCAAAGACACCTGTTCTCATACCCTAACTAAGATTCCTGGCATCCTCATTTACCCTACATGTGGATTGATTTCTAACAAAAAGTGACTGAAATCTACAGAGAAGAAAAATCCTCATGCACAAAGCTGACAACTGGGGGAGGTCCTAGCAGTGGGAAATGAGAGAAATCCAGACAATTAGGAAGTCACATCATATAAGGATGAATAATAGGAAGGCATGCCAGTAAAGAAGGGAAACAGCATCATTGTAATGGAAAGTTGGTAACAGATAATGGTACTTTCTGGAGAATATCATTATATAGTGTGATTGAAATGGTCTTGGCTCTGGAATCAAATTCTTTCTCTCTGGTTCAAAACTTTCTTCTCTAGTTAAATGGGTGATCTTGATATCATATAGATAGATAGATAGATAGATAGATAGATAGATAGATAGATAGATAGATTAGAGATAGAGATAGATAGAGATAGAGATAGAGATGAGAGATGAGAGAGAGAGAGATACAGATACAGATACAGATACAGATACAGATATATATGTACATATATGAGTCTCTAATTCTCAGTTTGTTTGTAAAAGGAGAGTTAGACTAGATTGTCACTCAAATTACCTTTAGGTCAAAATTTATGATAATACAGTTCTGGCCATCTATAGTGAAAATCTGTGTACAGAAATTTTGGGGTCTGGAGGGACATTTCTTTGCCTAAAATAATTGAAGGGAAGACAAAATAGAACCTAGAAATTGGGGTATCCAGACAAGCAATCAAGACAGTGGCTAATTCAGACAGAGCAGGACTGGATGAATACCCACCCATGAAAACACAAGTTTTTCATAAACAAAGAAAAAAGCAAGAACCAAATCTTTGAAACATAGTTATAAGGACTATAGACAAGAACAGTGTTGAAGGCAGAACCCACTTAAGGAAAAAGGATATGATCAAAGTGAGTAAATCAGAGACTGTAATAGACCAAACCAGGTTAGATATTTACTTAGAAAGATAAATATAGAAATAGAAATAGACATATATAAATATAGATATTTTGAAGAATCCTGTGAATAACAAATCCAAAATGAAAACAGAAGACAGATAGCAACTTATTTTATGTGACAATTCAGTCCCTAAATACCTGAAATTACATTTCCATTTATGTCCAATCTATCAGCCAATTAAGCAAAATGTATTTAGTAATCACTTACTATGTAGTAGGCCATGAAAATGAAAATTTTTAATCAACATACCTCTTTCCTTTAAGGAGTGTGCATATGTTCTGACAGGAAAAACCTGTCTACTTAAGACATTTGGCTCTGTCAAAAAAGAATTGAATTTTTCTTCTTTTAGCTCTTTTCACCCAATCCACTCTACATTTTTTTAGCTGAAATTATGCAATAGGTTTAGGTTGGCATAGGGCATTTGTAACAGGATAAAAAAAATTCATTACCATTTCTTAGACTAATTTACACACCAAAATTAGAATAAAGCAGTCAGTTTTATTATGAATGTCTCTGGTGCCCTATACAATTCAATTCAATAAGCATCTATTAAGCATCTAATATTTACAAAATATTTTGCTAGACACTAGATATGAACTTTCCCAAACAAGCAATAAAGAAATCTAGTTGAATTTTCATTATCATAAGGCAACTGACAAAGTTTCAAAGAGGGCAAGCCATTTTCCCCCTTCCCTCAAAATTCTGAAAAGTCATATTAATCCATAGCTAGGTCATCAGAACTAAGAAGGCCTAGGTCAACGGGAAAAAACAGCCAATTAAGAAGAATTAGAACCCAAAACCTAGTCACTGGAAATGAAGCAATATCATCAGGCAAGATCCAACAGCAAACATAAATTGGAGTCAACTGGCTGAATCATCATACATGGACAGACTGGTGAAGTTCTGGTTGTTGTGCTTCATTGTTATTTTTTTTTGCAGGGCATTGGGTTTAAGAGGCTTGCCCAAGGCCACACAGGTAGGTAATTATTAAGTGTCTGAGCCTGGATTTGAACTCAGGTACTCCTGACTCCAGGGCTGGTGCTCTATCCACTGCACAACCTAGCCACCATTGTCCTTCATTCTTGAAGAGGAAGAAAATGATATTATGTTAGAATCAAGTTACAGTGTATCTGATTTTTTTTGATCAAACCAATATAACCTTGGAATGCTCTACCACAGGTTGGGCACAAAGGGACCATGTGAATATTTAGGGTGGATTCTCCAAATCTATGCATTTTCCATTTATTTTGAGTCGCTTCCACTCTGCTTTATTAATAGAGAATAGCACATTCTCTGATGAGGGCACACTATGATGGGATATCCTGTGCCAATGACTCCCTAATTTTCACACAATCAATTACAAAATTCTTAAGATATCTTGAGAGTGATTTTGTATTGCTTTTTCTGATCACCGTGTGAGTGTCTGTCCTGTGTGAATTCTAGGAGGTAAGTGGAGGAAAGAAATTTAAAATTTTAGGCAAAATCTGGTAGTTGGAAATTTAAACTATTCAGTTCATCTATTGCTTTTTAAGTGCTCACCATGTTCAAATCACTATATTTTGGGCAGGAAATATAAAGAAGAAGGGGTGGAAGATACCGTTACTTCTATTAAAGGGTTTGTAATAAAACATCAGGATGAAGCAAATGTTTACTCATCTATGGTGATACCCAAACAGGGCATGCCCACAGAAAGATTTGAGAAAAGGAATCAAATTGACTAACTGGACAGATAATGATTCTAATTCTGTCACCTTGAAGAGATGCTGAAGCTTGTGAAGTGTAGAATGGGAAAACAAAAATGAAGCTAGAGGAGCTGAAAGACATCAAAAGAGAGATACAAATACAAAGTCACAGAGAATAGTCAGATGTAGGCTAATCTTGGGGAAATGATTCAGGTACTTAAGTATGTACTATATCCTGGCATAAACCTGAACTGCTGATCCCAACTGAGAAGAACCAGAGCACCACATGGACAACTAAGTCAGCAAGTGAGGCATGGTGTGGAAAAGTAATGATTTCAATTTCTGAAAATGCAGCAAAAGGAAAGGAGAGAGAGAGAGAGAGAGAGAGAGAGAGAGAGAGAGAGAGAGAGAGAGAGAGAGAGAGATAACTTGGTCTCAGAGGAAAGAGCAAGTAATAGAACTTCATATAATATCAAAACAGGATTAGCAATAACGTAACTTGATCCATAGTTTATCAACTATGAAAGCATGGGTCTTCACATCTCCCCACATAAGGGTCAAACAGATTCCAGAGCTTGGAGTATAGTTGAGCCTGGGTTTAAGTGGGTCCAACTGTGTAGATTGGTGGGAGACAGGGACAGGAATCTAGACAGGTCATAAGTGGTAAATAAGTGAGCTCATCTGATCCTGACCTCAATTCTCTAATTGAGAAATTTATAATATCAGATTAGAAAAGGTAAAGAATCTTAAGGAGAATAATGGAGAGGGAGAGGAGGCAAATGAGAAGATAGAGCATCCAAATCTCAAACTAAACTAGAAGGTAGTAATCACTAAAATGATTTAGTACTAATTAAAATAGTCTTAAATTTTATTCTATTCCAAGACTGCAGTTCATCAACATTGGACTTCTTTGGTTCATCAAACAAAATACTCTATTTCTTGACTTTTTTTGTTGACTATTTCCCATGCTTGGAATGCTCATCTTTCTCATATCCCCCTTCTCTTTACCGTAGCTTCCTTCAGGGCTCAGTTCAAATCTGATCTTCTCCAAGGAGTCTTTATTCTCCCTACTATTCATGTCTACTCTCTGAAATTACCTTCCAATGTACTGTGTGTGTATATGTATCCTATTTGTACATAGATGCCTGTGTACTGACTCTCCAGTTAGATTTTGATATATGTTAGAGTAAATGTTGCTTTTCTCCGACATTGTGTTTCCCAGTGACTGTTCCATAATAAGTGTTTAATAAATGCTTGTTGACTTAGTGCTGAGGTTATCCTAATGAAACTAGTAGGCAAAAACTTCCAGAAACTGGTGTTTCTAGGAATTTCTAAAGTCTCCTTGTTTGATAAAAACTTCTAGGAAAACTAGAAAACCTTCTGGCAGAAGTTAGTTTCAGGTAAATATCTCACAACATTTGCCAAGTGAATTCCAAATGGGCACAGGACCTAAATATTTTTATATTTAATATAGATAAACAACTTCATAAACAAATTAGAGGAGCAAGAGAGATTGTACTTTTTTGAATGTGGGGATAGGGAAGAATTCCCAAATAAATAAAATATATAGAGAATCATGGAAAATAAATAATTGTTGATCACATGAATTTTTACAATTTATAATTTTTAAATTTTTACCATTCTTTACTTTTTAAACTTGAGGTCCAGGTTCTCTCTTCTCTCTTGATCCTTTCTCACCCACTGGGAAAGCAATCAATGTGATAGAAACTATATATGTGTAATCATGCAAAAAATATTTCCATAATAGCCATTTCAAAAAAAATGAATGAATGAGCATCATACTTCAGTTTGGACTGAGTTCATCAGAACTTTGCATTTTGAATCCTTTGGAAGAGTCTTAGGTAAATATGCTGATCAGAATAGCCAGATCTTCCATATCTGATCAATACAATACAATACAATACATTACAATACAATACAATACAATACAATACATCAATACAACTTTGCTGTTACTGTGCACAATGATTTTCCTGATGCTTCTTACTTCACTGTGTATCAATTCATATGGATTTTGCCATAGTTTGTTGTTTGATGTTATTTTGTTTCATTTTTAAAAACATTCTCATCATTTCTTATGACATAATAAGACTCCATTATAATCATATGCTATTTATTTCCAGTCATTCCCCAAGTGATGAGCATTCCATCAACTTGTAGGGGGTTTTTTGCCACTACAAAAAGAGCTGTTATAAATATTTTTGTACATATAATACTTTTTTTCCTCTTTCATCTCTTTTTGATACATACCTCATAGGGGCATTGCTGTGTCAAACTGTATGCACACTTTTATAGCCTGTAGGCACAGTTCCAGATTGTTCTCCAGAATGGTTGTATTTCTTCCCAACCATTTACCATTTTACCTTTACCAATTGAGGAATGCCCCTTATTTTTATAAATTTGACCCAATTCCCTACATATTTGAGAAATTAGACTTTATCAGAGAGACATACTATAAGTTTTCCCCAATTTCCTGCTTTCCTTCTAATTTTGACTGTATTACTTTTGTGCAAAAATTTTAACTTAATGAAAACAAAATTATCCTCCCATAATTCTCTCTCTCGATATATATATATATATATATATATATATATATATATATATATATATATCTTATAATCTCTTCTCTCATTCATAGATTTAAAGAGATTTTTTTCAATGTTACCCTAATTTGCTTACAATATTACCTTACATGTCTAAATTTCACCCCCATCCCCTGTCACTGCCTTTTCATGGTGAAGAGGCTTCCATAATTCAGTGAAACTATGAACTATATCATGCAGACTTATCTAAGACAGAGAGGTCATAGTGGAAAGTTCTTGCAAAAGTGATCTGTTGGAAAAGAAAATGACAAATTCCAGTGTCTTTGGTGAGGAAACTCCATGGGCTGTACTAAAATAATAAAAGAGATGACAACAGAAGATGAGTTCCTCAAGTCAGAAAATAATCAATACACTCCTGAAGAAGAGAAAAAGATGATGACTACAAATAGTTCTAGTACTTAATGAAGTGACTAGGTAAAAAACAAAAAGAAGCTCAGCTGCACATTTCTGGTATTAAAGGAAAGTCTGATGCTGAAAAGATTAATATCTCATAGGAACCTGAAATGTAAAATCTATGAATCAAATTAACTGGTTGTAGACAAGCAGGAGATAGAAAGATTAGATATCAACATCTTGGGTATCAATGAACTTAAATGTAAGGGTATGGGTAAATTTAATTCAAATGATCACTACCTATACTCATGTAAAAAAGAATCCCTCAAAAGAAATTAATTGACCATCAAAAAAAAGAGTTTGGGAAAACATTATTTGGATCTAATCTCAAAAATGATCAAGTATATATATATATATATATATATATATATATATATATATATATATACAAATACAAAACAAACCATTCAATAACACAACAATACAAGTTATTAGTCTATTTTATAACACAATGATGCCACAGAGGTGAAAGTTGATCAGTTCTATGAAGACTACATCTTCTAGAAATAAAATCAGCAAGTCACATTCATCATAGGGGATTGAAATGTTAAAGTATGAAATCAAATTTAATTGGAATATTAAGCAAATTTGGCATTGAAGTAAAAAATAAAGAAGGGAAAAGATTAATAGAAATTTCTCAAGATAATTTGCTGGTCATCAATATACTTTTTCAACAACCCAAAAAGGTGATTTTACACAAGGACATCATTAGTTGGACAATATATTTACTCATACTACTTGTATACTTCAAAGCCAAAGATGGAGAAGTTCAATGCACTTGGTTAAAACAAGACCTGGAGTGACTATGGTTCATATCATGAGCTTCTTATTACAAATTTCATTTTTAAATTTAAGAAAGTAATAAAAACTATCACAATTTATGTAAAATCTAAATAACATCCTTTATGAATATGAAGTGGAAGTTATGGAAAGATTTAAGGGATTAGATCTGGTAGAGATAGTTCCTGAAGAACCATGGATAAAGATTAGCAATATTGTACAGGAAGCAGCAACCAAAAACATTCCAAAGAAAATAAAAAGTAAGAAAAAAAGGTCCGAAGAGAATTTAGACATGGTAGAGGAAAAAGGAAAAGGGAATGGGTAAAAGAAAGGGAGAAGAAAAAGGGAAATATATATACCTACTGAAAACAGTATTACAAAAATTTGCAAGGAGAAATAAGGTTTTTTAATGATTAATTTAAAGAAATAGAAGAAAATGATAGCATGAGAATGAAAAGTTCTAAAGAAAATTAGAGATATAAAGAAGTTTCATGCCAAAATAAAAATAAAAATGATAGCAAGTCAATTAACCCCAAACACCTTGCAAAATAAAAAAATAAAAACTAAAAACAATAAAAAAGTTAGAAATTTAACAGAAGCAGAAAATGTTAAGAAGAGGTGGAAAAATATAAAAAACAATTTTAAAAGAAGATCTCGAAATCATTGATAACTATGACAGTATGATTACAGATCTAGAGCTGGACATCTGGGAGGATGAAGTCAAGTTAGCCTTAGAAAGTATGGATAGCATAAATCGAGGTATTAGAATTCCACTTAAGCTATTTAAACCCTAAAAGACAATTCTTCTAAAGTGTTACACTCAATATGCCAGCAAATTTGGAAAATTCAGGAGTGCTTTGGAAAAAGCCAGTTTATGTCCCAATCCTAAAGAAGGTCAATGCCAGGGAATATTCAAATGACCAAAAATGGTGCTCATTTCAAATGCCAGGAAAATTGTGCTTAATATTCTTCAAAGTAGGGTTCAGCTTTAAGATTTATTAGCAGAGTAGGAACCACAGACTAAATTTTCAACATTTGTTGGATTACGGAGAGAACAAGAGTGTTCTAGAAAAGCTTCTACTTTTGCTTCACTAATTGCACTAACACATCTAACTGTATGGATTACAACAAAATGTGTCAAATCTTCAATGGAACTGGAATACTGAATCATCCTTATCTCCTGAGGAACCTGTAAATGGGCCAAATAACAAAAGTTACCCCTGAGCATGGAATGTACATATACATATACATGTACACACACAAATACATATGCATACACATGTACACATGCATACACATATGCACATGCACAGGCACATACATATACATATGCATGTGCATATACATATATACATATACGCATATGGAATATGCATGCATATATAACCCTTCCTTCTAGCTGGAATATACATATACATATAAATACACTCACGCACGCACATACACACTTACACACACCATGCACACACACCTGCTCTCAACACCTCCTTCAACTAGCCAAGTCTACTCCACCAATTCACAGCATCATAAGAACAACCTGCATGTTCCTTTCTGATGCAGTGACAATCAAACAGCTATAGACAAGAGCCAAAACTCATCAACTCAGGCATGATATGGACACTGGTCTCTCAGTATCTAGAAATCATGATAATAAACAGACAGAATGCCAGCAATTTTGATGTCAAGCAATCTCAACAAAAATGTAAGGTTTATTAATCATGTTGCTTAATTAAACAGATATAGGAAAAACCTTCAGAAGAATAGTGATAAATGAAGTGAAACAATTGAAATAATCAAAATAACCTTGGAAATAACTGTGCATTTTATATACACTAAACTTTTTAGGACACTAGGGAATTCCTAATTGAGAAGGTAGTGATTCTGGATAACTGTTAATTAGGACAGTTTTCAATAAACCTTTTCTAGTTAGTGCACATTACCATGAATAATCAATACTCTAATGAACTTTATTCTCCACCAATGCCCTGATGCCTCATTGTAGTATGGAAGGGACATTAAATTCTTAAAAATTAAATCAGCACATAAACTCTGGAAGGTTCTACCAAGCAGAAAAGACATTAGCTTGGTGATGGATTGTGCTAATGTCATTTCTGTTCATCAAAGCTAACTTAGAAAAAATTTGCAAATAGAACATAGTCTGTGGATGTTGATTGCAGCAAAAGAGACTGATAAGAAGTAGAAAATCAGTAGGGGTAGAACAGAGTGAGCAGAATCTGGAAATCAAGAAAGAGGGCTTATCTAAGAAGAAAGGGTTGTGTACACCATAAATGCTTCAAAGAGGTAAAGAACAAAAGGATACATCAGATTTGTCCATCAGATTTTGGAATTAAGAGATCACCACAACTTTAGGAAAATTGGTTTTCAATTGAGTAGAATGTTTGCCTGTCAGTTTGCAAAAAGTTTGGTTATGGAGTAGGGTACATAATCTATGCTCATGAATTTATCAATATGGGGGATCCCAGTGTAGAACTTCCCTCCACTGATACATATAAGTAATAAATCTGTAACATGATCTTAGACAATTGTTTTAGAGCTGAAAACTAATCTGAGAAATCTATCTGCTATATAAAATATGGTATGGAGTAAGATATATTCACTTTAAACATTTCCATATACTTCAACACAGAAAATGCATGATAAGCAATATGAACTTCAGCTCTGAAAGACAAAAATTATAACTTCCCACATTCCTAATTTAGCATTTTACATTCCAAATTATTCACACCTACTTTAGATAATGTGTGTGCTGAGAAGATCAAACATCTTATTTATTTCAAATGAAGTCAAAACATCGGTCAGTCATTTTTTTTATTTATGTCCATGATATCATTTGGAGTTTTACTGGCAAATATATGAGTAGTTTGTCAATTCCTTCTCCAACTCATTTTACAAATAAAGAAACTGAGACAAAAGGGATTAAGTGTTTTGCCCAGGGATCACATAGCTATTAAATGTCTGAGATCAGATTAGAATTCAGGAAGTCTTCCTTTCCCCTGTCCTAGCAGTTTATCCACTACATTGCCTAGCTTCCTTCAAACACCTTAAAAAATGTGGCCAATGTGGCGATCTTTTGAATGTAATTAAGTTTTGTAATCTGTGAAAACATGGGCTGTTGAAATTAAACCATGTTTGCAGCACATACTTTCTAGTTAGATTGTCATTTGAGGATATGATTCATTTAGCAGATCTTTCAAAACTTCAGTCTGATGTAGTGTCTATGCAACTGAAATAACTTGACTATGAAACGGTCAATTCAATAATTTTAGCTGTCGTAACAGCCAAATCAGACTGCTCCATGGTCAATCAGTTGATCAATGCATAATTGATTGCAAGAATAGCCAGAAATATCAGCCAATTTGTTAACTTTGTGTAGATATAACCTCAGTCAATGAACAAATTGGAACAAGGAAATTAAAGGAATGTTATCAAAATTGTTCAGATTGAAGAGAAAATTGAGTAAATGAATCCTGAGCTTCATCACTTTATTACATACATACATACACACACACACACACACACACAAATACACCTGACAAGGGTTGAATAGTTTATGTATTGATTTCTTAACATTTGTTAACCATCTGCTTTCTACAGAACGAATCTGAAGTTTGAATTCACCTATCTTTGTGTCAGTTTATTGATCATCTTGAGCAAGTCTGAAAACAGGGATAAATGTTCTGTTATGTGCTTTTGAAGGAGATAGAGATAACAAAACAAACTCATTTCAGCAACTTCATGTAAAAAATGTGACTTGAACCTAAGAATCATTTTTTGAAGTTTTCATTTGCTTTTACATCAGTCATTTTAGGATATTCATCTCTACTCCCATCATGCCCACAAACACACAGGCATACAAACATAAGTAGAATGAATCATTCCTTGAAATTAAAAATAAGAGTCAAATAAAATTGACACAGTAACCCTGTCTTGCATCAGATGCAACATTGTATATCCAAAGTCCAGCTCTCTGGTAAAAATAAGGAGCTGCATTTGTAAATCTTTTCTGAAGGATGACAAACAATTACTACAATTACACTGATATTTGTTTTACTGTTCTCTTCATTTACATCTCTGTACAAAATTTATGAAATCTCATTAGTTCATACAAGTCTTTCCATGTTTCTATGAATTTCTCCAATTTGTTCCTTGTAATGCAATAATATTCTGTTACATCCATATGTCCCAATTTGTTCAGTCCTTCCCCAATTAATGGACAGAATGCATTTTCAGCTTATATTGCTATAATAAATTATGTTACTAGGAAAATTTTGGTATATATGGGATCTTTCTTCCTGTCATTGCTCCCCTTGAAAATAGGCTTAGAAGTGGGAACTCTATTTAAAAGAATGACTTAGTTGTAGAATTCCAAATTGTTTCCTAGGATGATCAGAAAAATTCATAGCTCCATTCTGAAAAAGAATGATTATTGAGACACCCTCAAAACGTAAAGGAAAGACAAAAGCAGACAGAGATGGGGAAGAATGAAAAAAGGAAGAATGAAGAGAAGAGGAATAAGAGTGGAAAAAATAAAAAATAGAAAAGGTTAAACCATTGGTCTTGCATGTTGCAGCCATTTTTAAAATGTTTGTTCACTTAAATTATATTTTTGAACTTTATTTATGGCATATTTGGTTGTCCTGTGAACACAACTGAAAATTCAAATCATTTATGAAATAAAAATGAAGTCTTTAAGTACTTGTACAACCTAATCTTGACTAGACAAGTGTTGTTTGCATAACATCCCCAAGAGGCCTTTAAAGCAAGAGTTGATTATCTAATAGGGTTGATTTTTCCTTGTTCTCAAAGATCAAAATAACATCACTATGTTAGAGACAAATTACTGTTACAATGAAATACAAGGAGCTAATCAAACTAATATGAACTCTGAAGGCTCTACCACCGGTTTGTCAAAAATAATCCACATGAACACCTCAGATGAGATTTCTAAACTTGGTATATCTCACATTTTCTTTGAATTGCTTCAATTCTGCCTTGCTCATAGAGCACAGTAGCCTCTCTAATGAGGGCATACCATGTTGGTCAGTCCTATGCCTGCGCAATCAATTCCAAAGTTCTTAAGAGAGATCTTGTGAGTGTCCTTGAATCTCTTTTACTGATTCCCCTTAGTGTATTTGTCCATAAATAGTCTTTTTTTGGAAAGCATACATTTGGCATTCAAGCAACATAATCAGTGTATTAGTGCTGCCTTTTCTAACATAGAGGCCTCTACATTGCCCTATTTTTGGATAAGGTATACTCCCTTGATTGGTCTTTAAAACTGGTGAGACCAAGCTGATTCATCTATTTTCTACCTCTTGTTTTGAAGATCACAGTTCACCAATGTCATGGACACCATGAACTGAACAAGTGAAAAAGTTCCCTTCCCCTTCTCTTCTTACCCCAACTCTGAGAAATGAGTCTATAGATTTTTGATTCTGTTATGTATCATTTGTTTTTCCTCATCTTCAGATGCCAGAGGATAATGCTCATGGGACCTGAGAGCTTTAGCATGGTGACCTTGAAGCCAGGATTACAGGAAGATAATTGCACAATATTATATAAGTTACATGCACAGTTTTGAAGGAAATAATTTATTGTTCAGTTAGTAATTTATGAGAATAACTCCCTTCCATGTTGGATTTTTTAAATGTTCTCAAATGTTCAAAGCCACAATATACAATAGATTTTTGTTATTTTCTAAATTAGAAAATTAAGATTGTTAATCATAGTAACATAGAAAATATCAGAGCTAAGATCTGAACCCAGGTCTCTTAATTCTAAATCCAGGGATCATCTTACTCCAGATCACTAGTTTAATTGAAATACTTACTAAACAATACTAATAAGTCCATATAACAACTCTCTTTAGAAAAAGAAAAGTATGAACACATACACAGTCTCATCATTTATGTCATTTGTAAAGACCTTAATTGTGTGATTTTTCCAGACCCATGACGCTAATCATAAGGGAAAAGAATATGAAAGGGCTCTTTTGCAGACTCATTGGTTTGGGGGTAGTACATCCTTGTTAAAGAAATGGTGAATCAATATTTAATAGAAGAAAGGGATTGGTACCAAATTTTTCTTTGAACTAGCTTTTGCTCTTCTCCATCTGTGCTCTCAAAAAGTCAGCAAAATAAATAAATATGGTAAAATGTTCAAATCGAAAAGCTCCTAGATTCTAATCACTCACCAGTTCTACAGATATATCATTTGAAACAAAGCAGATAGCTGAAAGTGACTCACCACTGATCATCAGAGTCAGTTAGCTTTAAGTAAAAAAAAAAAAAAAACAATACTGAAATATAGATGCTATTGCTCTTCTACTATTATATCTTGTTAGCAACACCATTGCTGAAAATCAAAGCAGCAGATTTGGAATACAGGGAAAGGAAAAGAAAGTTAGTCTCTAGTTCCTCATTATTTTCTACTGTTCTTCAGTGTTCTTTATGAATAGTATATGAATAATATATATATGTTCTTTTTGATATTTATATGAAAATGATTTTCCTTCAGCATTGAAATATTAAATTTAAATTATATCTCTTTCACATTACCTTCTTATCTAAAATATTCCTCTCCTACTCAGCAAATTTTATAGAATAAAACAAAAGAGAAGGAAAATCAGATTTTTAAAAAAATGATCAACTGCTTCAAATAAGGCCCAAACTATAGGCCATTTGTCTTCTTTGATGCTGAAGGACATTTATTTTCCACACCCATAATTCACTCCCTCTGAAATGAAGGGAGGAAGGAAGTTGCAATTTTTCATCTCTTTTCTAGATTTAAGTTTGGTCATTATAATTTCATAGAATTATATTGTATGTTTTGCTCTTTTAATTTACCTTGCTGTAGTCATGTACACATTGTTTATCTTGTTTCTGCCTACTTCAACCTGCATCAGCTCAAATGCCCATTCCTCTCTGAATTCTTCATATTCATTGTTTTTGAATAAATATTTCATTGTATTCATATGCCACAATTCCATAATCAATGGGCATCTACTTTCTAATTCTCTATTATCACAAAAATAATTGTTATGAATACTTTGGTGTGCATGGGATGTTTATTTCTATCCTTAAACATCTTGAAGTATATGCCAGTACCTGACCTTATTTTCAAAGAGATAAGAATGCACATTCTTTTAAATTTCTGTATGATTATGATCACTGCTTTCTTTTAAGCCTTTCTTTCTTTTGCTTTATATCAGAGAATCGCTGCTTATTGTGTTCTTCAATCACAAAATGCTCAGATAAACATATAGAAAAACCACCCAGCTTCCTCAACACTGTGATATTATGAGAAAATACTGAATTTGGAGTCAAAAGTTCTAGGTTCTGATTTCTCTTCTGCCACCTATTAATTATATGGCCATGGATAATGATTAAACCTTTCATTTTCTTAGTATTCTCAAATATAAAATGAAGAATTTGAATTGGATTATCACTGTTTCCTTTCAGTTTTGTATTATGCTCTTGTGATAATATGAATTTATGACCTGGAATCAGACTGTCATAAAGGATAGAATTAGGGATTGGGAAGGTGGAAAATTCATATATTCTACAGACTTCCCCTTTGTGTCTTCCAAACATTAGAATGTTGGAGAGGATGTGTGTACCTTTCACATTCCTCTAAATCTCCTGAATAAAGAAAATTAATTCAACTTAGCAAGCATTTCATAAGCACCTCTGATTTGTCAGTTATTGTGTTAGGGATAAACAGGCAAAAAGAAAAGCCCTGTCTTAATGGAACTTATGTATTACTGAATATTTTGCTTTAGAGAGAAGGTAAGGGTTATAAGAAAAAAGCACTGAAAAATTTCCATTTCTGTTATGTGCTTAGAAATTGAAAAAAATATTTTAGCAATAAATCACAACCATAGTTGAAAGATTTCTTACTGCAGGATTTATTAGGTGCTGGTCTCCTCAAAATTATTTTAATAACCTCCTGTTTCTCCCTGAATCACATATCTAGTAGAAGTTAAGCAACTTTTTTACTCATTCCATCAGAACAATAATCAGGTACAATTTTAGGGTTTTTGCAACTGAGAATACCATCTGGATCCAGAGAAAGAACTGTAGAATTTAAATAAAGACCAAAGACTATTACCTTAATTTTTTTAAAAAAAGTTGTCTTATGTATTACATAATTTTGCTATTACTCTAATATTTTATTTTTTCCTCATGGATATTTTTTTTCTCTCAATATATTCAATTTTGATCAATGCATAGTATGGAAACAATGGAAACAATTATCAGATTGCCTTCTGTGGGGGTGAAGGGGGAGGGAAGGTAGGGTGGAGGGAAAAGTGTAAAATTCAAAACCTTAGCAAAAAATATTGGAAAACAAATAAAATAATTATTTAACAAAAAAAATTAAGCACGTTTTGTAATATTTACTTGTCATCTACCTGTTTGCTTTTCTGTAATATGTAGATAATAGTACTAGGAATAGAAATGAGATGATATCACAACTATTTTTTAAACTGTCAAGTTATATTTTAAAAAGAAAATCATTATTATCATTTTTATTAAATTCACATTGATTTATTAAATAATGTACTTAGACAATCCATTCTTGATATGTTCATCATATTATGTACTTTTTAAAATCAATGATTTTCTTTATCAAATGGTTAACACATTTCATTTTGTTTTCCCTTTTGACAAAAGTATTTTCTCTATTTAGCATTTATGTCACAATCTTTGTGCCCATTACATTAAAATCAACTACTGGTAGAACTCTTCTCTTGGAGTGTCATTTGTGAAGCTCATTCCTCAGACACCCATAGCTGTCACATTGATAGTAATGGAGAAGACAGAGTATTCAAATTAATTTTCCCAAGCTGAGATTTTTTTCATCCATATTCTTTTTCAGTACCAAATTCATTTACTAGATTGTAGCTCAATTTCATCCTGTTTCAGTGAATAAAGAATTAACTCCAATAATGTAACACAAAAAGATCAAGATTGTGTTAAATAATCAAGAAAACCTTGCTCTTGTGTACTACATAACTAAATTGCTTCTTTTAAAAATGTTTAGTGTAATATTTTTCATTTTTTAACATATGCCTATGTCTCTTCAGGTAGATATTTATTGGAAATGCAATATATTATTTACAATCTGTAATGGAATAGCCTTTTTGTGCAGAAAAGTATTTTTATATCCTATTTAAAAACATTTAAAGGAAATGGAGGAAATGCCACTCACCTACATAGTACATTCAGATATAAATGTTTCTGAAGTGAATATGTCACATTCTACTAAAGATTCAAAAAGAATAAGGCTATAAGTATTCATAAATGCGTTGTTTATATTTCTTATTTAAAATTATGATAGATTCTTCACATTTGACAGCCTTAATAATGGATTTGAGAGAGTACAAAAAAGAAGCTCTAACATTTATTATCTATATTCTTAAATTCTAAAAGTTCTATTTTTTATATATGTTTTACTTTGCCACAACAACACTTAATGTGTTTCTAAAACTTATGCTATTTGAAATAACTTCATCTATGTTATCGCCATCTGCCTCAGTAATCATAAATGCTTCAATGATTACAGAAGTAGATTTGGAATGTTTGCTAGACATTATCAGATCAAAGACATAGACCTGGAAAGGACCTAAGGGGACATAGAGTATAACTGCCTCACTTGGTTGATGGGGAAACTGAGGTTGAGAGCATTGTTACCCTGGTAGCAAATATCAAAGCTGGTATTTCATTTCTTTCCATGCAGACTCTATTTATGAATGTACATTAACAGAAGGAGTAAAAATCTAAGAAAAACAAAGAAAAGAAAATAAGATCTTTTAGAAGGGTGACAGGTGATTTCATATTCTTGTCTGTCTCTAGTTCAGAGTCCAAAATCATGGGAAACTTATGCTTCTACTAATCTATTTGAAGAATGTTTACTCAGTGACAACCAAGAATATTGTAGTTATTTCACTTGAATTAACTGTTAGAAGTTTAGTTGTATGATTATAATGGAATATTACTGTGCTATAAGAAATGATGGACTGACTGACTACAGGAAAATCTGGAAAGAGTCATTATGAGCTTTTGTAAAGTGAGAAGGAACAAAAGAATATTGTATTCAGTAACAGCAATACTGTATGATAATAAATAGTGAATAAATTAGATATTCGCTTCAATTCAAAGGAATCATGATAAAAGTGCATATACCCCACAAAAAGAACTGATGGTATCTGAATGCAAAGTAAAACATTTTTCACTTTCTATTTTTTCATGGTTCTTTTTCCTTGGTGTCTGTGTCTTCTTTCACAATTTGATTAATATGATAAAATGTTCTCTGTTAGGGACTGTTGTGTGTGGGAATACTGTAAATCTTCATCACCTGGTGCCCTTGAGCACAAGAATGTTGTTTTACTAAGTGTCACAAGAGGGGGAGTGGATTAGAGACTGGGGAGGATGCTTAAGCACTTGTCTTTTGGTAAATAAACAGAGACCTTGGTGTACAAAGGGAGAACTTATCTACCTTGTCTCCAGTCCCTCCAACACTCTCCTGGGGAAAGGATAAGGGAGTCTGGAAAGGGCTTCCACAGTTCTCCATGATTTAAAATGTATAACCTATATCAACTTTCTTATCATCTCAGGGAAGTAGAAGTAGAAAATTTGAAATTCAAAAAAATTTTAAATGAATGTAAAAATTAATCTTTACAAATAAATAAGGGAAAATTAAATATTTTTAAAATAAAGTTTTCCAGTCATGTTTGAAACTTCAAATTTATTCTTACTTTTTAAAAAGTCATCAAGTTATCAACAAATGTTTCATATATGACTTTAATATAACTAAGACCTATGATTTTGTTGGTGTGGAAATTCCCTATTCTTCTGAACTTCATCTACCACACTTTCCATAAGTATGACCACTTACCCATTATCACACATGAAATAATTTTCAGAGAGGAAAATAATACTTAGATTTTTCTTACTTCAATTTCCTCACCCTGTCCAAAAGGTCATTCTACATTTCTGTAATACACCACGTATAAGGTCATCTCCTGAAAGTTCATATCATGTGAAATAAATCTGGGCAGGGCCCCTGTGAGCTGTGAGTTCCTCCCTGTGATTCTCTCTTTATTATTAGATTTCCCTGTCAGACAATGAGATGATATAATCAGTAGCCACTAAGATGAAATAGAATGAAAAGAACTGAGTAAATTGAATTTTAAAAAATATAAGGAACCATGTGGCAACTTTCACAGTAAGCACAGCCACAAACCTATTCATTTCTTTGAAGGTAGTTCTCCATCAGAAAAAATTGTTTACTTTTAGAACATTCTCTGACATTCTTTGTTAGACTTTCTTGTTGCTTCTTCTTGTTATCATTCAGATATTTTCAATCATATCCTACTCTTTTTGACGCATTTGGGATTTTATTGGCAGTTAGTTCACCATTTCCCTCTCCATTATAGATGAGGAAACTGAAACAAATAGGATCAAATGGATTTATCCAGGATCACACAACTAGGCCAGATTTGAACTCGAAAATCTTTCTGAATCCAGTTGTGTTCTCTATACACTGCACTATATAGTGACCTTAGATATTTAGAATAAAGTATCTTTACTTCTGTCAATCCAGCTCATTCCCCCTAATTACTCAGAAAGTCTTTTCTTCTGAGTTCCTTCCATATACTATTTGTTAATCTTATATGTACCAATTTATACATTGTCTTCCACTCCATCTTAAAACTAAACTCTCTCTGAGAGAAGGCATTACTTTGTTTTTCTTCTTAATTGCCTATTCTTAGCGAAATGTTAAACCCATATTAGGTGAATAATAAATGTTTAATGATTGAACCTTAATAATTAAGGTTCAATGCACTGGTTGAGATTGTGGGGATATTAAGGTACAAGCAAAACAAGCCCTCAGTGAAGTTGCATTCTATCCAGAATTACTACAATATAAACACAGATTAGAAAATAGAAATAAGTTTGAGGAATAAGATACAGTTACAACAAAGTGACTAAGGAAAGACTGCATATAAAACTGATATCTGAACTGAGTATTGGAGGAAAACAAGTGTTCTACCTCTGTGTGAAGGGGATACATTCCAAGCTGAGAAAAAATAATAGAGAGATATCAGAGAAATAAGAGATAGAATGACACATTGTGGGGACATTTAATAAGATACTATGACCAAAAAAAGGATGTAAAGGAGATTATTGAAGGTTTTAATTTTATCCTGAAGCTGTTGTTGTTTGGTGGTTTCAGATGAGTCTGATTCTTTGTGATCCCATTTAGGATCTTCTTAGCAATGCTCTCAGAGTGGTCTGCCATTTTCTTTTCCAGCTCATTTTACAAATGAGACAATTGAGCAAACATGATAAAATAACTTGCTCAGGGTCACACAGCTAGTAAGTGTCTGAGGCTAAATAACTGCCCCATAAGTGTAATGCATACACTTATATAGTTCCTTTATAAGTCCACTTAAATGAGTGAATACAATAGGCAGACTTGCCAACTGAGAAGCCATAGGGACAAAAAGAATCAATAACAATTCTAAGATTATGATTCCAAGTTGCCTCCTTAACAAAACAAGGAGTATGGATAAAGGAAGCCATAGGAGTAAAAATACTAACTAGATTCTTATGAATCTTTTGTGACCTCAAGTTGTGATTTGGAGACTATTTACCTAACTTATAACTGAAATCATTGACTATCTGACCTGGATGAAACAACCTGCCTATCTCTTTATCTCAGAAAAACAACAGCAAAAACACCTGAGATACAACCCAAATACTTGCAATGTTTAATTAGCGTGCTTCATTTTGATCCATGTGGCAAGGGTCTCAGTTTCCTCATTTATAAAATGAGTGCATTGAACTTGATGGTTTCCATCTCTAAATCTATTATCTGATGATTGAGAAGCCTAGACCAGTGTTTGCAACTCAAAAGGGGGAGTGTTGCAACACATCCAATTTGCTATGATTGTATCGACACAGACACAGATGGACAAGAAAGACAAGGAAAATGTGTCTGTTGAAGTTGTGTGTGTGTGTGTGTGTGTGTGTGTGTGTGTGTGTGTGTGTGTGTAAGCATCACATGGACAGAGTTAAGAAACAAACAGTATTTTTATGCTTTGCCAGAAGGCAATCTTCCCAGGAAAAAAAATGGCATTCTCTGCTTGTGCATTCTCTTCGCAAATTAGTGGAAATGTCACTTTGTTTAAGACAGAAGTGATGCTGGTTTCATTGTTTGGTTGATGAAATGAATTGAATGGAGGGTAGAACCTCTAGAGGAAATTCACAACAAGCCAAGACTATTAGTCAAATTTGAGTCATTGCCACAGACACAGCTGTCCTGACATAGAGTAAGCTATTTACACACAAGTTTTGCAAGAAGACGTCTGAACATAGCACTTTAAAAATTTCAGCAGTCAAATTAATGCTTATACTTAAACTGATAATAAAAATTTTAGTGTCAGGTTACATGAAAGTTCTAATTGTATCTAGAATATTCTGTGTAAGAAATATCTGTAGTTTTAGGGATATGGGTTCTGATAAAATGCTAACTTAAGAGAGTATCCTGTAATGCCTGTTTTTCATGTAGGCATGGGTAAACTTTTCAAATTTCATTAAATGAGTTTAACTCAATTTAAAAAATTATACTGACATTGTGAATCTTATTACATAGAAAGCAGCATACTATGGGAAAAACAACATCAGATTTGGAGTGAGAAGATCTGGCTTTGTATTTCAGCTGTCACTCTTTCTAGTAGTGTGACCACATCAATCAATCAATCAACATTTAATAAGTAGCTTTCTTCCAGTTACAAAATGTTTAGGATAATCATGGAACGTACATTCAAGGAACTTACATTCTAATTGGAAAGATAGCATGCAAATAAATTTATAAAAGGCAAGATTATATAGTAGAGAGAGAAAATAATTAACATGGGAAGGCATTGAAAGCAAGAGAGGTTGAGAAAAGCTTACAGTTTTTAGTTGAGACTTGGAGTCAAGAAAGACAATAGAGATATAAAGGAATAGTGTTTCAGAAATGGAAAAGCCAGAGAAAATTCCTAGAGGTGATGGATAGAGTATCTTGTTCATGGATGAGGCAAGAGCCCACTGGATCCAGAGTACATGTGGGGAAGTAAGAAAACTGGAAATGATGGTGAGAGCTAGGATATTAAGAATTTTAAATTCCAAATAGAGCGTTGTTTTTTTTGAATTCTGGAGGATTAAAAAGAGGATTAGGAAGGCATTGCAGTTTATTTGGGGGAAGGGGAGTTGAAATGAATGGACCTTCACTTTTGGAAAATCATTTTAATGGCTGAATGAAGGAAGAATTGGAGTAGGGAGAGACTTGAGAGGAGATCCAAGCATGAGGTGATGAGGTCTGCACCAAAGATGATCATATCAGAGGAGAGAAGGGGGTATAAATGGGAAATTTGGCAAAAGTAAAATCAATAGGTCTTGACAATAGACTGAATGTGCGCAAGAGAATGAGGAATTCAGGATGTCTCCCAGGTGGAAAACTATGATAATAGTATTGCCCTCTATAATAATAGGAACTGTTGGTGGTTGTGGGGAGTTTGGTGGGGAGAAGATCATGAGTTTTATTTTGGACATATTGGATGTCCAGTCAAAATATCTTAAAGGAAATTGAAGCTATGAGATTGGATGCTGACTGAAAGATTGTGGTAGGATAGGGACATTTGAGAATCATTAGCATGGAGAATAATTAGCAATTAAATCCAGCAAGTTGAAGGAATAATCAAATGAAATGGTTTGGAAGAAGAGAAGAGGGTTAAGAACAGACATTTAGAAGGCATAATCTGAAAGAGGTTCCAGCAAAGAAAACAGAGAAGAAACAAGTAGTAATCTAGGTAGGTGAACAAGGAGAGAAATGTTACAAAATGTAAAAAAGAAGAGAATAACAAGGAAGAGAGTGCCAGCTCAATCAACATTGCCAAAAACTATAGATTGGTCAAGGAGGCAGCATTGAAAAAAAGGACAGAGGATTTGAAGACTAAGAGATTTTAGAACTCTTTGAGGAGAATGGTTTCAGTGAAATGATTTCAAAAGTCAGATTGTGCGTGAGAGTAAGAGTGAGAAGAGAGAAAATGAAAATATCTTTCCAAGAAGTTTAGCTACAAAGTGCAAAAGAGATATAGTATGATAGAAAGTATAGAAAGGTGTTATTTTCTTTTCTTTCCAGGATGGGGAGACATGGGTATATTTGTAGGTGATAGGAAATGAGTCACTTGGGAGGCAGAAATTGAACATAAGTGAAACATAGATGACAGAGACAGCTATCCATTGGGGAAGACAGGATAGAATGGGATTGCTTGAACAAGTAAAGAGGTTTGTCTTGATAAGGAACAAGATCATTTCATTATATGAAATGAGATTAAGGAGGAGAAAGTGACAGAATGCATTTGCATGATAGAAGATGAGGAAAGGAGGAGCAGAGGGAGATTTTATCAAATGCCTATATTTTTTTTTCCCTGTAAAATATGAGGAAAAGAGGTGGAATCAAAATGGGAAAGAAAAGACAGTAACTAGTATGATCTCTCCCAAATTCCCTCAAAACATGTTTAAATAATGCCTCAAATCAAATCTGAAGAGATGAACCCATTGAAACAAAAAAGTGTGAAACAATTTTCCAGCCCAAGACAATTTAGATTAGCAGAAGAAATCTGTCTTACTAGAGTGAAAGTATAGAATAGTTTAGCAGACTATGGTAGCAGAAGGCATTCCCCAAAAACCTGAGGCAAGACTTGGGGGCAACAGCATCAATAGTTACAGCAACTTCCAAAGTACTCACCCCTCTGCTGGTAAAGTCATCAGACAACTGGTCAGAAAGAAATTACAGGGATCCCTTTGCAGTCATAAGGTATAACACTCTATTGCATTGCTCTCATACAGATCCAGGTTGCAGGCTTGGGTGGCAGTTCTGGGAAAAGGAAGATCACTAGTACTCTAGAGCCCATGACAGAGAGGAGCAGGGATCCTGGTCACACATTCAAGAAGAGAATGAATCCAGAGTACAGGCCAGAACAGTGACCACACAACTTTTTAGATATTAATACCTGGAAGAACTGAAAACTTACAGATCTTCAAAATTAGCGTTGAACTTTCTCTCTTTGCAGATGATAGGATGGTATTTAGAAAATCATCTTAGGGAGCTGCTAGGTGGTGCAGTGGAAAGAGCACGAGTCCTGAAGTCAGGAGTCCCTGAGTTCAAATCTGGCCTCAGACATTTAATAATTACCCAGCTGTGTGGCCTTGGGCAAGCCACTTAACCCCATTGCCTTGCAAAAACCTAAAAAGAAATCATCTTAATACAACTTGAAATAATTAACAAATTTGGCAAAGTAGCAGAATATAAAATAAACCTCATAAATCATCAACATTTCTATATATGAACAACAAAGACCAAGAACAAGAGATAGAAAGATAAATTCCATTTCCAGTAACTGCAGGCAACATAAAATACCTGGGAATCTATAGTCTAAGACAAACCCAGACACTGTATGAACACAACTACAAAATACTTTTCACACAAATAAAGTCAGGTATAAACATTTGGAAAGATGTCAATTTCTCATGGTTAGGTTGAGATAATAAAATAAAAATGACAATTCTACCCAAATTAAATTAATCATTTAATGTCATACCAATCAAACTTACAAATAACAATTTTATAGAGCTAGAAAAAATATTAACAAAAGGTCAAGAATATAAGGTAAGTGATAAAAAAAAAAGTGATCTGTACCAGATCAAAACCTGTACTATAAAATGGCAGCCATCAAAACCTGGTACTAGTTAAGAAATACAGTAATGGACCAGTGGATTACGATAAGTACTAAAGAAATAGTAGTACTATAGTAATCTATTGTTTGACAAACCCAAAGACATTATTTCTGGGATAAATACTCTCTTTTCAGAAAAAAATTGTTGGGAAAACTGGAAAATAGTATGGCAAAAAATAGACATAAATCCCTTCCTATTCCAAAATAAGGTCAAATGGGTATTGGATTTAGACTTAAAGGGTGATGTCATAGACCAATTAACAGACCAAGAAACACACTATTTGTCAAATCTACAAAAAGGGGAGAAATTTATGACCAAACAAGAAAGAGAGTACATTATAAATTGCAAAACCGATGATTTTGACTATATTAAATTTAAAAGATTTTACAATAATAAAAACCAATGCTGCCAAGATTAGAAGGAAAACAAAGCTGGGAAACAATTTCCACAACTAGAGGTTATGATAAAGGTTCCATTTCTAAAATATATGGAGAATTGAATTAAATTTATAAGATTACACATCATTCCCCAATTGATAACAGGTCAAAGGGTATAAACAGGAAATTTTTAACCAAAGAAATTTAAGTTATATATAATCATATCAAAAAATGTTTCAAATCATTACTTACTGGAGAAATACATATTAAAACAATCTATCAGATTGGCTAAGATGATTAAAAAGGAAAAAAACTATCAAAGTTGGAGAGGTTATGGGAGGATTGGGGCTTTAATAATGCATTATTGGTGGACTAATACAACCATTCTGTAGAGCAATATGGAACTATGCCCAAAGAGTTACAAAACTAATCATACCCTTTGACTCAGCAATATCAATACTGGGCCCATATCCAGAAGAAATCTAAAAATTGGGAAAAGTTCTACATGTTCCAAAATATTCATAGCAGCCATTTTTATCTTGGCAAAAAATTGAAAACTGAGGGAATGCCCATGAATTAGGGGATGGCTGAACATGTTATGGTATAGGAATATTATGTGGTACTTTTGTTCTGTAAGAAACCATGATAATCAGACTCTAGGGAAGCATGGAAAATATTACAGGAACTGATGTTGAGTGAAGGGAACAGAACCAAGAGAATATTGAACACATTAACAACAACATTGTAAGTCAATCCACTTTGATGGATGAAACTCCTCTCAGCAGTTCAGAGAACTAGGATAACTCTGGGAGACCTATTATGTACAATAACATCTTCATCCAGATGAAGAAAAACAAAACAAAACAAAAAACTACAGAGCCTAAGTGAATGTTATATTCAATTTTTTTTTAAATTGTCTTATGATTTCCTTTCTATCTCATGATTTTCTTTCTTTTCCCTTAATACTAATCCCTCATATGTAGGAAATGATTAATATGTAGACACATTGAACACAAATGTACATTTACAATTTTCACTGCTGAAGAGAGGCATCTGGGAAGGGAGGATGAAAGAAAATTGTGCAATTTATAGATATGCATGTGTATGAATGTTGGAAACCTGTGGAAAAATAAAATAAAATATTAAAAAAGAAAGGGAAAAAAGAAATTAAAAAAGAATTGGCTTTGAGCACAGCCAGAAATGTTTAAAAGTTGGGACAGTGTCCCCTTTACCACAGGAGGGACCCACTTTAAAATAGAGTTAAAAGTCAAGAAGTATGCTGGAAAAATGAGCAAACAAAAAAGGGAAAGTAACTAAGGAAAACTACTATGTGATTGAGCAGATCCAAGTACAAACTCAGAAGAAGAAAACAAACTTAAAATTGTTATGTTATATCCAAAACCTCAAAGCAAAATGAAAATTGGTCTCAAACCCAAAGAGAATTCCTGCAAGACTTCAAAAAGGATTTTAAAAAAATCAAATAAAAGAAGTAGAAGAAAAATTTGGGAAAGAAATGAGAGTGACATAAGAAAATCATGGGGAGGAAGGGCAGCTAGGTGGTGCAGTAGATAGAGCACTGGCCCTAGAGTCAGGAGTACCTGAGTTCAAATCTGGCCTCAGACACATAATAATTACCTAGCTATGTGGTCTTGGGCAAGCCACTTAACCACATTGCCTTGCAAAAAAAACTAAAAAAAAATCATGGGGAGGAACCAAGATAATGAAGCAGAGACAAGGATCTGCATGAACTGTCCTCCAAACAACTCCAAATACTTTAAATGATGACACTCAAAAAATTCTACACTGGCAGAACCCACAAAAAGACTGTGTGAAACAATCTTCTAGCCCACGAGTGTGGAGGGGTATGCTGCATTAGGTGAGAGGGTTGGTTGCACAGAGCAGCACAAGTCATACCACAGCAAACTGGCCCCAGCCATCCAGGAACAGGAAGAAATGAACCTGGGTCACTGGCAGTGGAGGTGGTTCCTAGACCTCTCAGCCTAGGGATTGCCAAGGACAACTTGGAAGGTCAGCAGGAAAAGTCTGCCCCACCAGAGCAAGAGAGGAGCACAGTCTAGTGAAGGTTTCAGCAGTGCAGAAGTAACCCCACTATATCAGGAGTAGTCACTGAATCAGTAGTGGCAGCTGCTTTTAGAGCTTTCAGGTCACACATGGTAAGGAGGGTTAGAAGAAGATTATAGGGGTCTCTTTGCTATAACTGAGATAGGACTCTTACTTTGCCCATACCCAGATCTGAGTTGCAGTCTGAGATCCTAGTTCCAGAAAGAGTAGCAGAAGCACACCAGAGCTTACTGCCTAAGTGGAGCAAGGACCCTCCTCATAGTTCTAGGCCAGAAAGGAGTGCTTGTGGTCACCCATAGATCAGAGCATGGGCCAGGAGACTGGTACAAACCTCTCCTTAGATCATAAGAACTGGGAAGAATTGAAAACCTTCAGGTACTTAGAATTTTCTTTGAAAACAGCTTCAAAAACTCTCAATCTTAACAAAGAGGTAAAATTAAGCCATAGACTAGGGAAATGAGCAAGTAATTGAAGCAAAAAGTATCTGACTATAGGCAGTTACTATGGAGATAAGGAAAATCAAAATACTGAGAAGAAGATAACAAAGTCAAAGTTTTTACATCCAAAGTCTCCAAGAAAGATATGAACTGGATTCAGTATATGGAAAAGCTCAAAAAATAATTTTAAAAATTTATATGAGGAAGATAGAGGAAAAATTTAGATGAGAAATTAGAGGGATGAGGGGAAATCATGAAAAATGCATCAGCAAGTTGGTGAAGGAGAAACAAAAAAATTGAAGAAAATAAAATCTTAAAAACCAAACTGGACCAAATGTAAAAAGAGATCCAAAAATGCCAAGAGGAAAAGAATGCATAAAAAAACAGTGTATTGGTGGGGGCAGAGCCAAGATGGTGGTATGCAGGCAGAATTTCCCTAGAACTTCAACCCCCAAACCCCAAAGACGGATGGCACTAGTCAAAATTTATAGGGGCAGAACCCACAGAAAGAGTAACTGATACATTTTCCTAGTCCAAGATAACTTAGAAGTTCCATGAGAAAGGTGTGTTTCACCAGTACTGGGGGTTGGAAAAAAAGTCCAGCCCAGACCAGCCCATAGATCACTGGGAACAGCTTGAAGGGGAGATGAGAGAATGCTGCTGCACCTGGGTGAGTGTGGAGTGAGGAGCCCTGGCCACAGAACCTGCAGTGAGAATCGAAAGAAAGCAGCCTGCACCCCCAGAGACAGTAAGGGAAGTCTGCAGAGATTTCTCTGCTCTTCCTGGGATAGGACCCTGCTGTTTTCCTATACTCAGATATTGTGGTTTGGGCTTCCATACTAAGATAGCTGAATCCCTCCTTATAGCCCCAGGGCAAGGGGCAGTGCTGTGGACATCTACATATCAAAGCACAGGCTAAACAGCATATAAGACATTGGAGGAATAAAGGTGCTAGTGGGGGGGTCCCAAAAAAAAACCCAACCCTAAAGCCCTGGAAGTGTTGTAAATTAGTCTTGGGCTGAGGAAATGAGTAAACAACAGAAAAAGAAGAATCTAACCATAGAGAATTACTTTAGTCCCATGAAAGATCAAAACACATACTCAACAACAAAATTGAAGCTTCTGTATCCAAAACCTCCACAAGAAATAGAAAATGGGCTCAGACTATGGATGAGCTCAAAAAAGACTGAAACCAATTAAGGGACATGGAGGAAAAGTTGGCAGGAGAAATGAGAGCAATGATGGGTACATATTATTACTGTATATAATTGGAAAATAAATAAAATGTTAAAATATTTCAAAAAACAGTATTGGTTAAATGGAAAAGTAGATACAAAAGTTCACTGAAGAAAATAATTACTTAAAATTTAGAATTGAGCAAAGGAAAACAGGTAACTTTGTGAGAAATAAAGAAATAAGAAAACAAAACCACAAGAATGAAAAACTAGGAGAAAATGTAAAATATTGAAAAAAAACAACTGACTGAAAAGTAGATCCAGGAGAGACAATATAAAAATTATTCAAATACCTGAAAGGTATGACCAAAAAAGAGCTTAGATATCCTTTTCTCAAGGAAAAAAGCCAACATTCCAGAAGCAGAGAGTAAAATAGAAATTGAAAGAATTAATCAATCACCTTCTGAAAGAGATGCTAAAATGAAATTATTATAGCCTAATTTCAGAGCTCACAAGTCAAGGAGAAAATATTGAAAGGTGCCAGAAAAAAAATTCAAATATCATAAAGCCCATCAGGATAACAAAAGATTTAACAGCTTATGTTAAGGGATCACAGGACTTGTAATATGATATTCCAAAAGACAAAAGAGCTTGGAGTACAACCAAGAATCACCTACCCAGAAAAATGGAATATATTCATTCAGGGTAAAAGATTCAATAAAACTTTCCTGATGAACAAACTATAATTGAACAGAAAATATGATCTTCAAATACAAGACTTAAGTGAAGCATTAAAAAAGTAAATGGGAAAGGAAATCACAAGAACTTAATAATTTTGAACTACTTATACTACTGCATGGGAAGATGATACTGTTATGTCATATGAACTTACTCTTTATTAAGGCTGTTAGAACATATGTAGACAAGTCACAAGTTGGAGTTGAATTTGAAAGGATAATGTAATAGAAAAGATGGAGTTCATGGGTGAGAAAAGAATGTATCAGGAGAAAGGGGCAGGGGAAAGTAGAATGGGAAAAGTTATTTCACATAAAAAAGACAGGACAAAACTTTTTCAATGAAGTGAAAGATGGAGGAGTTAAAGAGGAGTGAATGAGCCTTATTTTCATTGAAATTGGCTCAGAGAGGGAATAACACACAAATTCAATTGGGTAAAGAAATCAATATTGCCCTAAAGGAAGGTAGGAGAGGAAAGGGACAGAAGAAAGGGGCAGAGATGAGTTGAAAGAATGGAGGGAATATTGTGGGAGGGGGTAGTCAGATGAAAAACACTTTGAGGGGAAAATTGTTGGAAGGACAGAGAAAGAATAGAACAAAAGGAGGTGAGGAGAAGAGGCTGGAGGGAAATATAGTTAGCAATAGCAACTGTGGGAGGAAAATATAAAAACAAATTTCTCTGATAAAGACCTCATTCCTCAAAATAAAAAGAGAACTTAGTTAATTTTATAAATATTTAAGAATGATTCCCCAATTGATAAACAAAAACATGAAAATTTTCAGATGAAGTTATTAATACTAGATATTTAAACATTTTTTAAAAGTCCCAACTCACTATTGACAAAAGAAGTGCAGTTGGAACAATTCTGAACTACTATTTTCTATCTATTAGATTGGTTTATAGAACAGAAAGATAAAATGGAAAATATTGGAGGGGATGTGGGAAAAAGTGAGATAAATATACTGTTAGAAGAGTAGTGAAAGGGTTCAACAATTCTGTAAAAACATTTGGAACTAAGCTGAAAGGGCTATAGAACCATACCTACCCTTTGACTTATCAATGCAGGTACCAGGTCTATATTCCAGAAGAGATGAAAAACAGGAAGAAAAGGGAACTATATGTAAAAGAATATTTATAGCAAGTCTGGAAATGGAGAGGATGCCCATCAGTTAGGGAACAGTTGAACAAATTGTGGTATGTGATTAAGATGAAATGCTGTTCTGTTATAAGAAATAATAAACAGAATACTCTCAGTAAAAAACTTACATAAGTAGATGCAATGGGAAATGTACTATACACAAAGAAACAGCAATGTTATAGAATGACCAACTGTGAATGACTTTTCTCAGTAATGCTGTGACCCAAGAGAACTCTGAAGAACTTATGATAAAGAAGGCTAACCATCCCAAAGTCAGTGCTAATGATGTCTGAATATAGATTGAAGCATCTTTTTTTTTAACTTCAATTTTCTGGAGTAGAGGGAACTTATGTTTACTTTTACAGTTTAACTATTGTGATCCTGTTTTTCATGACTACACATTTTTAAACTATATCAAATAACTTCCTTTATCAATGAGAGGGAGTGGGGTAGAAGGAAGGGGGAGAACTCAGAACTCAAGATTTTAAAAGAGAATGCTGAAACTTGTTTTGGCATGTACCCAGGATAAAATAAAATAAAAATTTTAAAAAAGAAAGAAAATCATGATAAACATCAACAGCTTGACAAAGGAGGCACAAAAATACTAAAGAAAATAACAACCAATGAACCAAATGGAAAAGGAGGTATAAAATTCACTGAAGAGAACTCATTAAATAGTAGAATTAGACAAATGGGTAAAGATAATCAAAAACTCCTGAGGAAAAAATTCCTTGAAATTAGAATGCAGCAAATGGATGCTATTAACTCTATAAGATATCAAGAAATGAAAAATAAAATTTTAAATAAATGAAAAATTGAAGAAAATGTGAAATATCTCATTGGCAAAACATTTCATCTGAAAAACAGATCCAGGAGAGATAAGTTAAAAAGTATTAGACAATCTGAAAGGCCTTATCAGAAAGAGAAAGACAGACTGTGAGAGAGAGGCAGATAGAGAGAGAAAGAGAGAGAGAGACAGAGACACAGAGACAGAGAGACAGACAGAGAGAGAGAGAGAGAGAGAGAGAGAGAGAGAGCACATCAAGATATCATCTTTAAAGAAATTACCATAGAAAATTGCCCTGATCTGGAAATTGAAAGAATCCATTGATCACCTCCTGAAAAAGACTGAAAAATGAAAATTTTCAAAAATAATATAGCCAAATTCTAGAACTCTAAGGTTAAAGATAAAATATTGTAAGCAGTCAGAAAGAAATAATTCAAACAGTACAGCCACAGTCAGGATAATAAATGATTTAACAATCTCAACATTAAAAGATCAGAGAGTTACCCAGTAGATCTGAATAAAATTTTGCAGACCAAAAAAAATGGATATTCAGTGTAATAGAGACTTTCAAGTGACTAGAACTGAATAGAAAAGCTGAAATTCAAATAGAAGATTCAAAAGAAACATAAAAAAGAGAAATAGTAAAGCAAAATCATAAAAGATTCAATAAGTTTAAACCATTTACAATCCTACTTAAGAAGATGCTACATGTAACTCCTAAGAAGTTTCTCATTATTAAGGCAGTTAGAAGGAGAATACATAGACAGAAGAAAGGGTATAAATTGAATACGATGGAATGATAATCTGAAAATTAAGGGGTAAGAAAGCAGAGCACACTGAGAGAAGGGGAAAAGGAGAAGTAGAATGAGGCAAATTGTCTTACACAAAGAGACATGAAAAAAACTTTTACAATGGAAGGAAGAAAAGGGAGTTTTGGAGAAGCATTTAAGCCATTCTATCATCAGAACTGACTCAAAGAGAGAATACTATAAATACTCAATTGAATATAGAAATCTGGAAATCTGACTTACCTTAAAGGAAAGATGAAGGGAAATGGGATAAAAAGAAAATAGGGTAGATAGAAGGAAGTAGATGGACAGGATGAAAAGAGAGAGAGAGAGAGTAGGATAAATGGGGAAATAGGAGGAAGGGAAACATATAGTTAATAATCATGGCTGTGAAAAAAATTATAGCAAAATTATCTGACATAGGCCTCATTTCTCATATATTGAAAATTGAGTTTAATTTAATAAAGATAAAAGAGACTTTTTCTAATTGATCAATGGACAAAGGATATAAACAGGCATTTTCAGATTAAATTATCAATATATATCTATATATATAGTTGAAAAATGCTCTAAATAACTATTTATTAGAGAAATGCAAATTGAAATAACTCTGAACCTATTTGATTGACTTATATGACAGAAAATGAAAATGATGACTTCCAGGGGCAGAGTCAAGATAGCAATGCAAAGTTAGGAAGATCACAGAGCTTTTCATGAAAACAAAAAACAACTTAAAATTACCCCTCTTAACTGACTTTGAAGTGACAAAACCCACAAAACCAAGAGAAATGAGTTCTCAACTGAAGATGTTGTAGAAGAGAACTTCGGTAAAGTTCTGTCTCATATTTAGCCCAGCACTGGTGGGAGAACAGGAAAGCCAGTGGGAGAGGTCTTAGACACAACACAGTTTAGGTCTGGGCTCAGCAAATTAGCAATACAGCAGATCATCAATGAGGTCCCAAATCAACCTCAAAGGACAAAGTTTGAGCCCTAGGACTCTGGGGGAAACAGGTAGGATTAGATTAGTCTATCCTATTGAAGAAAACAAACCACTAGCACCTGAAATACCATTGGTAACACCAGAGGCAATGTGTTAGGTGAGAGATAAGTCAGAATTACCCCTGTCCCCAATACAAAAAACTTGATCTTTGCCTCTTTCATACTAGGAGTAGAGTTAACTATAAAAATGAACAACAACAAAAAAGCACAACCTATAAAAAGTTACTATTCTGATAGGATTGATAAAAATGTTATCTCACTAGGTAAAGTAGTGGAAAAATGTCTATATGTTCTCAAAGGGGCTTTTTAATTGGTACCAAATCCAAAAACACTTCTTAGAATAGTGCAAAGAGAATTTCAAAAACCAATGAAGAGATGAGGAAGAAAAGAAAATTGAGTCATGCAGGAGAATTATGAAAAACAGACTAGAGAAAATAATAACTTTAACAGTAAAGTTGTTCAAATGGTAAAGTAAATCTTTAAAAGTAAAAAAAAAATGGCCCACTAGAAAAGGAATTAATCCATCAAAAAAGTAAAATCAAACCTGAAAAAGGAAACACAAAAGGTAACTGAAGAGAATAAAATCCTAAAAAATAGAATTGGACAAATGGAAACTAATGATTCTATAAGACACTAAGATTCCATCAAACAAAACCAAAAGGCTGAAAAAATGAACAAAATATAAAGTACCTCTTAGGAAAAATGACTGACTTGGAAAATAGATGAAGAAGAAATAATTTACTGAAAGCCACAATCAGAAAAAGAGCCCAGACAATATCATGCAGGAAATTATCATGGAAAAAAGCCCTAATATCCTAGAACAAGAAGATATAATAGTCCTAGAAAGAATCCATCAATCATTCCCAGTAAGAGATTCCAAAAAAAAAAACTCCAAAACATACTGTTGCCATGTTTAAGAATTCTAAAGGAGAAAATTCTGGAAGCTACCCAAAAAAAAGTAATTTCAGTAACAGGAAGACACAGGCAAGATTAAACAGTACATATCAACTTCAATAATAAGGTGATCAAAAGACCTGAAATATGAGATTCCAGAAGTTAAAGGGAACTAATAATATAAGTAATTATATATAAATAATAATCAACTACCCTGAAAAATTCAATATATTCTTTCAGAAGAAAAGATGGATTTTCAAAAAATAGAGTCCAATCTTATCTGATAAAAAGACCAAAATTTAATAGAAAATTTGATCTTCAAGACTCAAGAGATGCATAAAAAGGCAAACAGAAAGTAAAAAAATGTTAGTCAATAAGACTAAGTAAAAAATAATCTTGGGGCAGCTAGGTGGCATAGTGGATAAAGTATCCGCCTTAGAGTCAGGAGTACCTGGTTTCAAATTGGGTCTCAGACATTTAATAATTACCTAGCTGTGTGGCCTTGGGCAAGCCACTTAACCCCATTTGCCTTGCAAAAACCTAAAATAAATAAATAAATACATAAATAGATAGATAGATAGATAGATAGATAGATAGATAGATAGATAGATAGATGATGGATAGATAGATAAATATAATCTTGATAATGAGAGTAAATAGGAAGACAATACCTGTAACTCTTGAGAACTGTATTTATCTTAAAACAACTAAAAGGAACATAATTAGACAGTCAAAATGTGATGTACATTAGCTCATAAATTATTGTATTTCTTTTGGGAACAGCTGGAATCAGGGTACTCTGATAAAGGCATAATATAAATTGATTATGATGTATTTACATACATCTTGAGAATTGTACTTCTATCAGGACAATCAAAAGCAGTATACTTTGACAGAGGATCTGCATGCAAAACAGGCATAAAACAAGACATGAAAAAATGATTAAACTGAGAGAAAGCAGAGGTTTTAAAGGATAATTAACACCACATGAAGAGGTATGAAGAACTTGTTAAAGAAGAGGGAAAGTAGGGAGAGAGATAGAAAACTGAGTAAATCTTTTTCTCAACAGATTCAGTCTCAAAAGGAAATGATATACATTCCCAAATGAATTTATAAATAAAAGTAGAAAGCAACAAGGGTTAGGACAGTATGAGTCTGGCAGCAGTCAGAAGCAAAAAACATTGGTTAGAAGGGAAAAAGGGGAAAAGAGAAATAAATACAAATGGGGGAATATAGGATGGAGGGAAAGAAAAAGATTTTCACTCAAATAAAACCAGTGCAGCCAAGATTACAAAGAATGCAGAAAGCTGGGAAACAATTTTCACAGCTAAAGGTTCTAATAAAGGACTTACTTCTAAAATATATAGAGAACTGAGCTAAATATAAGAATACAAATCATTTGCTAAATGATAAATGATCAAAGGATATGAACAGGTAATTTTCAGATAAAGAAACTAATGTTATCTATAGTCATATGAAAAAATGCTCCAATTCCTTAGTGATGAGAGAAATGCAAATTAAAACAACTCTGAGTTACCACCTAACACCTATCAGATTTTCTAAAATAACAAAAAAAGAAAGGAAAATGAGCAATAGGATGTGGGAAAACTGGAACACTAATGCATTGTTGGTGGAGTTGTGAACTGAACCAATCATCCTGGAGAGCAATTTGTAACTATGCCCATTGGGCAATATAACTGTGCATGCCCTTTGATTCAGCGATGCCACTACTAGGTATATATCCCAAAGAGATCATTTTAAAAAGGGATAAAGGTCGACATGAAAAAATATTTAAAGCAGCTCTATTTTGTGCTGGCAAAGAGTTAGAAATTGAGGGGAATAACAATTGGCTGAACAACTTATGGTATATGAATGCTTTGGAATACTACTTTTCTGTAAGAAATAATGAGGGGCTGGAAAAAATATAAAGGAAGGTGGTCTAGCTCTACCAGATCTAAAACTATACTATAAAGTGGCTGTCATTAAAATTGTCAGGAACTGGTTAAGAAATAAGGGTGGATCAGTGGATTAGATTAGGTTCAAAAGAATTCACAGTAAATGACTACAGCAATATACTATTTGACAAACCCAAAGACATCAGCTTCTGGGATAAGCACTCACTATTTGACAAAAATTGCTGGAAAATTGAAAAACAGTATAACAAAAACTAGATATAGATCCACATTTCACACCTATACCAAAATAAGATCAAAATGGGTACAGGATTACATAAAGAGTGACATCATTAATAGACCCAAGAAATTAACTATCAGATCTATAGAAAGGGGATAAATTTATGACCAAACAAGAATGAGAGTACATTATAAACTGCAAAATGTATCATTTTGACTGTATTAAATTAAAAAGATTTTTGCACTAATAAAATCAATGCTGCCAAAATTAGAAGGAAAGCAGAAAGCTGGGAGATGATTCTCACAACAAGGAGTTCTGAAGATTTCTAAAATATTTAGAGAATTGCATCAAATTTCTAAGGTCACAAGTCATTCCACAATTGATAAATGGTCAAAAGATAGGAAAAGACTGTTTTCAAATGAAGAAATTAAAGCTATATATAATCATATGAAAAATGGTCCAAATCATTATTGATTAGAGAAATGCAAATTAAAACAACAATGAGATATCGTCTCACACCAATCAGATTGACCAAAATGAGAAAAAGGGAAAATGATCAATGTTGGAGAGGTTATAGGAGGACTGGGACATTGATGCATTGCTGGTAGAGTTGTGAACATATCCAACCTCTCTGGAGAGCAATATGGAACTATGCCCAAAGAGCCGTAAAACCATTCATACACTTAGACCCAGCAATTCTAATTCTAGGTCTATATGCAGAAGAAATTATAAAAGAGGGAAAAGTCTTATGTGTTCTAAAATCCATAGCAACTCTTACTGTAGTGACAAAGAACTGGAAATTGAGAGTATAGCCATCAACTGGGGAATGTCTAAACAAATTATGGTACATGGATACTATGGAATACCATTGTTCTATAAGAAACCATAAATGGCCAGACTCTAGAGAAGAATGGATTGACTTACGGGATCTAATGCTGAGAAAACAGAGCAGAACCAAGAGAATATTGGACATATCAAAAACAATATTGTTAGGTGAACAACCTTGATGGAAGTAGCTCTTCTCAGCAGTTCAGCGAGCTAGGACAACTGTATTAGATCAGCTGTGGACTATGTTATCCACATCCAGAGGAAGAAAAAAGAAAACAAAATACACAAAAAACAACAACCCTTCAGAATAAGATGAACACTTTATAAAAATTATCTCTTATGTATATCTTTCCCTTAATCCTAATTCCTCTTACAGATAATAGCTAATCTGTAAACATGTTTATCAAAGTATGTATGACAATGCTAACCTGACTCTTCCTCTGAGGGGAGAGGTTGAGAAGGGAGAGTGGAAGGAAATTTTGTAACTTTAAAATATAAATGTGCATATGAATGAAAATAAATTATAAAAGGGAAAAATAATGAGGGACAAGACTTCAGAAAAGTCTAAGAAGACTTGTATAAAACAAAGTGAGTATAACCAGGAGAAGATTGTAGATATGAACAGCAACAATGTGAGATGATTAACTATGCTGGATATTGCTCCTCTCAGAAGTTCAGTGATCAAGGACAGTCCTGAGAGAATTCTTATGGAAAATACCATCCACATTCAGAGAAAAAAACTATGGAGTCTAAATGCAGAGCAAAGTATTCTATGTTCACTTTATAAAACTTCTTTTATGTTGCTTCTTTTTCTCTCATTGTCTTTCCCCACCCTTATTTCTAATTCTTCTTTCACAGCTTGCCTAATATGGAAATTGTTAAACATAGTTGTACATATACAACCTATATCAGATTGCTCTCTGCCATGGGGAAGGGGGAAGGAAGGGAAGATAGTAGAAAAATATGGGAGTTAAAAGCTTGTAGAGGATGAATGTTAAAAACTATTTTTGTACATAATTGGAAAAAAGATAAATATAAGGGAGAAAAATTACTAGATTCAGAAACGGGAAAAAAAGAAAAGGAAAATTACAAATATTTGATTGGATGTGGGGAAACTGAGACACTAATGTATTCTCATGGAGTTGTGAACTAATTCATCCATTCTGAAGAACACTCTGGAACTATGCTCAAAGGTCTATAAAACCCCATATACCCTTTGATCCAGCAATAGTGTTACTAGCTCTGTTTCCCAAAGAGATAAAATAATGAAAATGAAAAGGACCTATAGATATACAAATATTCATAGCAGCTCTTTTAGTTGTGACAAAGAGTTGGAAATTGAAGGAATATCCATCATTTGGGGATTGATCAAACAAGTTGCACCATGGTTGTGATGGAATACCATCATGCTGTAAAAAAATGACTAGCAGTGTACTCTCAGAAAAAACATGGAAAGACTTATATGAACTGATGCAGAGTGAAGTGAGCAGTACCAGGAAAACATTTAACATAATAACAATATTGTATAATGATTAACCATGAATGAATTAGCAGTTCTCAATAATTCAATGATCTAAAGCAATTCTGCAGTTTCCTCCTCCAGAAAAAGAACTGATGGAGTTCAAATGAGATCAAAGTATACTATATTTTCTTGTTTTGTTTTTTTTTGTCTGCATTTTCTTTCACTACATGTTTAATAAGGAAAAAATAAAATATAAGTAAAGTTCTCAGCTGAGAGAGAAGGGGGGGGAGATTTGCAAACAAGTCTTTAATTCTCTGAATCTCAATTTTCTTCCTCTGCAAAATAGGAATAATTTTTATAGATTTTTTGAGGAAAGAAAAGTTCTCTGTAAGAGACTAATATCCTCACAAAATATTAAATTTGGAAATTGTTGCAGAGATCCTATTTTTTTAGGCAATCAGTGTTGAGTAACTTACCAGGGTCATATTTCTAGTAAGTGTCTGAAGTCAAATTTGCACTCAGGTCTTCATGCCTCCAAGGATGGTATTCTACCCACTCCACCACCTAGCTTTCCTATGATCATCTATTTTTAAACCCCCTCATAAATATATAAACAAAATATAAATATGGGCCATTACTTTACTTTCTTAAATACAGATCTATGTTCTATATAGGAAACTTCTGATGAAGATATGTCTAATTTATAATCTAAGAGAGTGGCCAAAAGGTTAAATGACTTGCTCAGAGTCATGTAGCCAGTATATAGTAAAGACATAACTGGGGTCAGCTCTCAAGACACTTTTCCAGGTGGACTTTCATATATTTGTACTTATAATTAAAGCTACTTTCTTTCATTATGAAGAAACAAACTTCATCAAATTTCATATAGGTTTTGAAAAGACATGCTTATAGTCAGTCATCTGAATATGGCTGGTCATACAGTGAGTCTTATGAACAAACACCCCAGTGCACTCTCTTTTAGCTCTTTTACTATATAATATGTAAACATGACTAAGTTATAGAACATAGAACTCTGTATAAGACTGGAAATTCTGGAAAAATAGATCCAAAGATTTAGGAGGACATTCCTAGTTATGTCAATATAAATGACAATAATTAGGCAATGTTGAAAATTAACAGGCAATATTTTACTCTCCAGATTATACAGGAATTGAAATATGCATTCCCTGAAATTACATATAATGAAAATTATTTACATTAAAATATATATTCATAGTCAGGAAAAAGAATCATTTGGATTAAGTAAAATTTTCAGATACCATAGCATTATCCCTCAAATGGCAAGTCTTTGGTCTATTTGGAAAACTAAGGCATATTATGAATTCTCCTGACTTAGTAAATGAAAAATATAGAATATATGACAGATTTGGCTCTTTTTAGCAATACCGTGATCAAAGACAATTCTAAAAGACCTGAAATGCAAAATGCGATTCACATTCAGAGAAAGAACTATGAAATCTGATTGCAGATCAAATCATATTATTTTCTCTTTTTTTTTAATTTGTTTTTCTCTTTCTCATTTTTTCCCTTGTTTTGATTCTTCTTTCACAGTGTAACTAATATGGAAATAAGTATAACATGATTGCATATGTATGACCTATATCAGATTACTTGCTGTCCTAGAATGGAAGGAGCAATCTTTATATAAATTAACTTTACATATAATAGAAAAAAGACATTTCACATTTTTAAGTATCAGTTTCATTATCTGTAAAATGGTGATGATAATAACTATAATAGTTACCTTTGAGTTTCAAAAATATATTTAAAATACTTTGCCAACTTTCAAGTGCTATAGAAATATTGGTTTCTATTGGTTTTTATTACCATCTTAATGGTAATTTTCATGAATATCCATTATTTTCCTATATCCTATAGAAGAAAAACAAAAAATTTGATGAGATTCATTGAGGTTAGGTTATCTTTTCAGAGAGCTCTACCAGACTGCTGGATTTCCCTATCTAGCCTTCTTCATGTCTCCTTCTTAATAACTACCTCTGGCTTCAAGCTTGGTTTACAGACCTTTAAGACAGTCTATTTCAGTGCCTTATTTACACTTTTAATCTCTGGTTCATAGTTTCTACTGCTCATTTCAACACTCTTGGATTTTATTCTAAGAACTGAATTATGCTAGGGGAAACCTATGTCTATAAATCTGTTCTATATTCTTAATAGACATTCTGGAACTATTTGTTGAATCAAAAAGATCAACAATTTGCATTGATGTGTTATTCAAAACAGCACAACATGCTTTCTTCATAATCCCTTGAGTATCATAATCGCAATATTTCCATTGTAGAGATGAGGGTACTGAGGCTCAGAAAATGACTTGTCTAGGAATACACAGCTAGTAAGTCTTGTTGCTGAAATTTAAACTGATATCTTCTTTTTTTTAGGCATTTGAAAGGCAAATGGGGTTAAGTGATTTGCCCAAGGCCACACAGCTAGGTAATTATTAAGTGTCCCTGACCAGATTTGAACCCAGGTACTCCTGACTCCAGGGCCGGCGCTTTATCCACTGCGCCACCTAGCTGCCCCTCAACTGATATCTTCTAAATCCAAGTGCAATGTTTTTTCTAATATACCATGTTGTGAAAGTGACTAAAAAGAAATATGTACAGTGGTGAGGATCCACTTGATGTAAGAAGGTAGACATTTGCTCTGTAACTCATCAGAATGATTTTATAATTTATTCTAGAGATGTCCTGACTGAGAACAGTATGATCAGGGACTAGACACTAAGTTCCATGCTTCCATCTTGTAGGGTAGAAATTTTTGGATGGGTATTTTAGGGGCAGAAGAGATGGTAGAGGCCATCTGATGATAAGAAAGGTTAAGTGACTTCCCAGTGTCTGAGGGGAGATTTAAATTCCAGTTTTCCTGATTCTAAAGCCAGCCCTGTTCCATGTGATACAGAAAAATCTTTTTAGTCATGTTTGCTGAACAGTTCCTTCCCTTTTATCTGTACTTTCACTAGACCAAATATATACAAAACCAGTTTAACTGTAGAAGATCTACACTTGATACTGTTACTTCTCTATAGAGAGTTTAAACAAAGTTACCAAGCTGATTTTTGTCCTTAATAGTTTTTCTTAAAGTTAGAAGAGTACTTAAATGTCACAGAATGTAATACCCTTATTTTTTATATAAGGGAAAACTAAGACATAAAGAGGTGAAGTGACCTTCCTAGGGGCATACAGCAAGTAACAAAGCTGGGATTTGAACATAAATTGTGCAGGCCTTGGTTTTAATAAGAGTCATAATGATAGAAACCACAGAAATTTGTGCATTCACTATTGTATATATTGTAGGAAGGACTGGACAAGATGACCTCTGGGGTCTCTTCTATACTCAAAATGGCATAAATAGCAGAGGTATGTTACAGTCACTTTTTTGGGATTCAAAGCACTCTATTTCTAGGTTCTCACTTAATCCCAAAGTCTGCAACTGGAAGGTGTCTTTATAACTGGATATCGCTAGTTTGCTATGAATCTATTCAATAAGTTTCATATATGTGTATATATATATATATATACATACATATGTGTACATTTATATAAATTCAAAAAATAAAATATGACATTGTAGTGGGAATTTCTTCTTTGGTATTTCCTTTTACCAATGAAATCACAGATCTAGATCAAATATATAAATTGTGTGTATTTACTATATTAGATCTGGAGTTAAATTCTGATGTAACACTGATTCTTTTGAGACTAAAAGATTCTACCTTCAAGACCTGTGATTTTCGAGTAACTACACATTATAAATCACAGAGAGGCTCAGTAGAATGAATACAATAAACTCTAACATTTTATTCAGTACTCAAAACATTTGTATTATGTGTTGGTCTCTTTGTGACCTATAGTGACTTAACTGATCTTTCCAAAACTACAGGGAATGGAAGACAGAAAATAGGAAGGAATATTCCTTGGTAGTTATACTCAAGCTTGAAGAATTTAGAGAAATTCATATGAGACAGTAAATATACTCAGACCTATGGAGGTAAATCAACCAAATTATCAAACAGAATCATTCCTTCAATAATTTTTAAGGGTCAGTGAAGAGTATGATGAATTTGATCAGGAAAGCAGCTTTTATGATAGTATATATGACAAAATAATATACCACACTTGAAAAAAAGAATTTAAGGATTTTCCTGGCATAAAAGAAGGGAGAAATAGCAAATTTCTTGCTTTCTTTGAATATTTTTGTAATAATTAATAAAAAAATTTTTCTGACTAGTTAATCAACTTGAAAAAATGTTCTTCCTTATTTATAAGTCCAGATGCTACTTTCCCCTCTTTGTTGATAAAAGCTAAGGATAAATGGTTTTGTTGACTCAGAGACATTTAACAGAAATATCCCATGGAAGAAATCTCTGGCCTCCTTTACTCATTCTCAAAGGAAAGATGAATCAGCAACTATTACTTCACCAAGTTTGGGTAATCCAATGGTGACTAACCTTAATCACACACATATATTGTTCATGCAGCACCCAAGATATGCACCCTCGTGAATCTTTTGTTTTCCTCTTTTTCTCCTTTTAACATGCTGATAATCAGAACAAATTGATTTTGTTTCTCAGATTGCTAAAATCCTCCCAACACTTTCCTCAACACCGGTGTTGAATAAATCATTGTAATGTTCCCCTGAAGTGAATTGAAAATTAATTTACACAGCCAAGATGATCCTCCTAATAACAGGGTACATGGAATGGGGAAATTGGAAATCATTACCCAGCAAACATTATCTGCATTATTTTTGTGGCTGCTTTAGATTGCATTGTAATAGAAAATTAGGAGACCGGCTGTGAAGAAGTTTAAGAGGGTCCCCTGAAGAGCTTCTACTTCAAAATTGATTCTTTAAGAAAGCATTAAAAAGCTATTGGAATTGATTGCCTGCTAATATAAAGGAAAAACTCTTTGCCACCATTTGAGTTTAAAAAAGAGCATCTTCATTCATGCATGTTATTAAAACTACTGGCCTGAAAGCCCCTGTAGAAAGATAAAGGATATGGATGGGATATTAAAACAGCAATCTTTACCTTATCTGGGATTTAAAGTTAATATGTTGCTTTTATTAATTTAGCAGGAGCCATTAGTTAGGATGTCAAAGATGGGATTTACAATTAAAATGCTATAGAAGGGAGGTATCTTTAATAAACAGTGGACCAGGAATTCTTCATTAATCTTCCAAGCATGAGGCACACCCCTGAAAAGAATAAATCCTGAATTTACAGTTTTTCTTTATTGCTAAGTTTGCTGTGCTGTGGCAATAAAAGTCATCACTGATAACACCCCCGATTAGCTCTAGCAGCTTCCCTCAAAATGGGGTAATGACCAATCAGATCTCAGCAGTTGGCGGATAGGAAATAGAATTCACTGTATTAAGGGGGGAGTCTATTGACCTTTGAGAGAGGCCATAGTATCTAATGCAATTGGCCATTACTTGAAACAAGACATTACAATACACGCACACACACACACACACACACACACACACACACACACACACACAAATACCAAAATTGGAATATTGTTTCTTGAAACAAAGATATTTATTTTATTGCCTCCTGATTTTAACTCATTAGTTAGAAAATTGTCTAATTTCTTTCTAATCCATGAAAACTGATAATATTTAACTTGAAGGAATGATATGAAAACTTTTAAATTATATGAATATATATTCATTACCTTTCTCATTGAATATATTAGATAAAAATTTAGTTGAGTATCACTCCTATTCAGTTAAAAATACTTCATTTACTTGCCTTCTGTCTCTCTTCTGATAGATTATAAGTCTTTAAAAGCAATCTCAATAGAATGAACATTTCAAATGTCTGGTCAAAAATCAAGTTTCATGGGTATACTATAATGCTTTGATTGATTCATTATTCCAATAATATGGAATATCCTTTATATTTCTTATCCTGTGTTCCTTCAAATTTTCACATTAATCCTCCATCCTGCTTTTCTCTTATTCTCTTTACATATGGGTGATAATAATTATCACTCATGGTGTCCATAAAAATACCCTGTCACTCAATCAGCATAGTTGTTTCTCTTTCTCTCTTCATTACTCATTCATTTCCTGGTCCTCAAAGTTGGTACAATAATATACTCAAAATTTGACACATAAGGCTATCAAGGATAGATGAAATTCTGTGTATAAAAGTCTTTAAAAAACATCAGAAGATAAATATATATATATATATATATTCAAATAATATTTTTCATGGTCACATGAACAGTCACTGTGAAAACACATTAAAGATGAGATGTTGCAATAGTGACTACTTTAGGGTTGTTCAAAGCACTGCTGAGTTTCCCAAATGTGACCCAAATTGACTTCTACCACTGAATTCACTCACATACATTATAAAGCTCACTTCACTCATGAACCATTATTTGTTAAAATGTTGGTTATATAGACAATTTGTATTTTTGTTCTGCATTTGATGTTTCCCATAACACTGTCATAAATAAATGAAGTCATTTAAGTAAAATCTTTTAAATGCTTCTGAATCTCAAGTGCCATAGATGAGATCAAATATGGAATTTTCATTACTGGGTTGTGCCTTACAGTATTCCAGAAACAATGTACATTTTTACATTATAGTATTGCAATAAGTTTCCAGTATATGAACATCCAAAATTAATATTAGAAAAACAAAAAAAATTAAGAATTTGAAAATTAGATCAATTGTTGTTTAAATTATAAGAAAAAAATAGTTCCCCACTTTCCCATATATATATATATATTTGGACATTTTTGTGATCCTTGACTCCTTTGAAAAAACTAAGATGATAATCCCATGTTTTTTGTGAACTTTATTTGTTTTCAATGAAACTCAAAAACTCTTATCAAAAGATTCAGCATAAATATTTAACAAGTTTCTCATTTTTCAAATGAGTTTAAAATCATTATTTCATAAGTTAAACCCCTTGAAGGCAGGAGCCAACTGATTCACTAACAATATGAATAATGAAACTTTTGTTTTATGGAAAAGCAGATCATGTGTATGAAATAAATTTTGACTATAATGTTTATAAGATACAGAAAGACAGAGAGAGACAGACAGACAGACGGAGAGACAGATAAAGACAGAAGCAGAGAGACTTAGAGAGAATGAGAGAAGGAAAGTTTATAACCTTATAAAGTGAATTCTATTTTGATTAGAAAATTATAAACTATTAAAAAACAGAGAAAAGAAGATTTTGTTCTGAAACTCATTTATTTTCCATTTCTTTGAATTTCTTTTGTAAAGGGCAAGGAAGAAAACACAAGTGAGCACATATTGACAGTAAGAGAAACTGATATAGAATATGGAAACTCCAGCAATACCTTCTTCTTTAATTATTGTTCTCATAACACAGCCTTCTGAATTAATACATAGAATTTTTATTCTATTTACATCAGTGTTGTTGCTCATATGCACCACAATATTACCCCTAAATAGCTCTGAGGAGAGACAGGCAGGTAGGCAGAGACAGAGAGACAAAGAAAGAGAAGCAAACACATTTGTACAACCCCCCACCCCACAAATCAAAAGGCTTCTGTACTGTCAGTCCACAATTATGTAATTATACAGGAATACAAAAATGATAACAACTGTTCCAATGCAACTGAAACTTGAATAAGTTTTCTACTTTCCTTAAAAAATAAATAAATGATCCTCAAGCTATTTAGAGAGCAAAGACTTTCTGTTCCAAACAGAATGGAGGTACCAATAATGGCCTTAGTCATTATAGCCAATGAATGAATAGAGAATTTATTATGTATTTACTATGTGCAAAGCTATGCTAAGTAGCCTGAGGATATAAATGGAAAAATTAAAAGTCAAACAATCCCTGCTTTCAAGGAACAGACATTCCAAGGAGGGAAACAACTCATAAGAAAGAGTTTAGCAACAAGTCAGATAGAAAGGTCCCATGACCTCAAGATACAATAGTAAAATGTATATTAATGCTTCTTCTTTAATATCATTTCTACTGATAAAGTATATCTGTTTCTGATGTTGAAGTGTCAAATATTTTCATGGAAATATCCCCCCACATTTGCCAAGGTCTTCAATAAATGTTACTGGAGCACCTACAGAAACAGTTCACAGGTTGCATCTCCACAGGGGCTGCTTCCCAAGATGATGTCAGTTCATAGTAGACAGAAGTTTTTGCTATTCCAGAGATTCTTGATTCAGCATCCTGAGCCTTCTACATTCCACTCTGAGGGAAAATAGTGACAAAGGTGATGCTGTTGGTTTGGCATATTTAGCAATGCTGCTTGCTAGTTGTGTCTCAGCGTACTCTGTTGCCTAAACTAATTTGATTTGTTTGTCCTGTGAGCAGCAGGTTGGTTGGCATTTGGTAGGGATGATCAACCTATTCTCCATTTATTTCTGGATAATGGCTGAGAAGGCTGGGCTGAAAGTAGGAACAGCAGTTTGGGAGGAGGGGAGATGTGCTGCCAGTTCCAGGGCTCTTGTGCTTATCAACTTGGTGACAATCATCAATTGTTACTAGTCCTGATGGCAAAGATATGCCCCCCCAAAGAAATCTCCTTTTAATGATGAGGGGGGATGAAAGTAATTCTGATGTTTTGAGAGTCACTTATTTTTGAAAGTCTCATGCTCAGAGCCTTAAATTGTGTCCATCAGGAAATGAGAGATTGTAGCCAAGGGCATGATGCTGGTTTAACCTGCTTGAAACATGCTACCTCTTGTCTCTCCCACAAGTTTTCACGACAGGCTGATTTCCCTGATATGGAAAAGGCAGTCTAAAAAAAATAAGAAATTGAGTTGGAGGAAGAGTTTATAAGGGAAAAAACTAAAAATAATGGACCCATAATGCTATTTGAATGAGCATTAATAATAAAAATTGCATACTTGATATTAAGAAGTGGAATGGCAGAGTGAATACAGCACTAGACTTGGAATCAGTCAACATATACTGTCTGCCAGGAACTTAGGATGAGACAAAATTAGACTCTGCCTTCAAGAAACATACATTTTAATAAGGAATATAATGTGTAAAGACATAAGCAGATGAGATGGAAACAAATGTGAGAAGGAATGGCACTAGCAGCTAGAGAAACTAGGAAAGCCCTCCTGCAGAATTTAGGACTTGAACTGAGTCTTGAAGGAAGTCAGGAAACTAAGAGGTAAAAAAGGGAGAGAAAACAGCCTTGACAGCATGGGTTAGGGACAGAGTAAATATAAGAAGAGAGAAGATGGAGAATTATTTTTGAGGAGCTTCAATTAGACAGTGCTTCTGGATTTTAGAAAGGTTAATAACATTTAAGAATATGAGCAAGGTAGAAAGAAAGGAGCCAGATTATGAAACAAGTTAAATGCCAGAGAATTTTGATTCTGGTCCAGGAAGTGCCAGGTTTGAATTTTGCTTCAGAAACTTATTAGTATTACCATCATGACCACTAGCTACCTATTTAACTAATTGGTATTTATTTTAGTTCTTTAATGACTACAAAATTCTTTAAAAGAATTTTCACATTTTATTATCACAGAAATGCTGGGAAGTAAATATCATCATTATTCCCTTTTTTACAGATGAGGAGATACAGGTTAAGTGATTTATGAGAGTCACCTAGCTTATTAGAGTTTGAGACTGGATTTGAACTCAGTCCTTTGTGACTCCATATCCAATGCTCTATCCACTGCCAATACCTAGTTAATTGAAGATATTTGATGTCTTGTGGACTAAGTTTCTTTATAAGGAGTTAAGGAGCTGGATTTGATACCCTAAATCCATTCCAGCTGGAAATCTATCATCTACTAATTATTTATGGGATTATGGAATAACAATCCCTTGTTTTTATTTGTTTCTTCTATCATTTTTCCCTTTTAGTCATTATGGGTTCTCATTGATACTATTGTTGTTTTTTTCCTTAGAGAAAAAAGATAGAAAGAACACATATGTTTCTGTTGTCTGGAATGTCAACAAACACAAGAATGGCATCTCCTTGATGAAATTAAGTAGTAAACAACCATGAAACTATGACCCGGGGGCTCCAAATGTCATGTACCAAAAGACCACAGAAAAAAAGATGTGAGTGAGATCATGTGTATATCAAATATCCCCCTGAGAGAAATAATCCCCACTCTCAAAGGGGAGAAGGGATTAGCTGGGAAAGAACACTATCTACAACCCTAAATTAGCAGAGCTTTTCTTCTCTTCTATCCTAGCTCATTTTCTTTCTAATGAATCCAAATTGCACCCCTTACCCAATCTTCCACGGTTATTAGCAATCTAACCAGCATTATGGCATGTATTCAAGATGCATCTGGTACTTACAAAGGTCATAAGAAGGTGGGAATGGAGAAGGTAGAAGGTATTTCTAGCATTAATATTATTCCATCAATGTATGTAGCTTTTAAAGAAATCTGAATAGAGGTAAAAATATTGGAGTTATTTTCATGGTCATCTCATTATTGCTTTGTGTTGCATTACTACTTAATCTTTGACCTCTATTAAATGCTTGTTGGCTGACTGACTGATTAAATTCCTACTCCAGTCTTCTGTTGGAACAAAAGAGATCCTGGGTTCTTGAAGGCAATGGAAATGTAAGGCAAGCTCTGGAAGCTATTATAATTTTGGAATGGTCCTGTTATGGCTCCAACAATAGACTAAATGGCTGTCATCTACACCCCAAATTTAGAAAGACAGTAGGAGGAGCCTTACCAAAAAATAATCTATGTTTCTACAAGGGACTCATTCCAATCTGCTGCAAGAATTCCTGATCTTTTTTGGTTTCGTGGGTCCCTTTTGCACTCTGACAAAGCCTACAGACCCCCTTCTAAGAGTAATGTTTTTCAAATGAATTTTTAAAAATTTCAAAGAAAATCAATTATGTTGTAGTGGTTATTTAAAAAAAAATCCATAGACACCAGATTAAGAACCCTGATTTTTAAAAAAAGATAGACATCTGTATCATTGAGGGGAATATTCGTATAGATGAAATGTTGACTATTAAAAATTTAGAAGCCTTTAAAAATAAATGTCATTTCTTTTGATTAAATGTTATCATAGATATTGAGGCAATATGGTAGAGTAGGAAAAATAGTGTGTACAAGAAAGCTAGGGACTTGACTCAATCTTTAAATCCTTTTGTGATCATTGGAAAATCATTTATCTTCTCCAAGTTTTAGTTTCCACCTATAAAATAAAGTTTGCTATGTCTTATTATCCCTCCCTGCAAATTACCGCAAGGATTATGTATGGTAGGTAAAGCTCTCTGTTTTTGTAAAGTGATATATAAAGTTCATTATTATTATTCCGTTGTTGTTCATTGCTGCTGGTTTCAAATTCTGTTAAGTATTGGGTCTAACAGCTGTGTTTCTTCCTTGGGGAAAACCCATCTAAATTCTGTATACAGAAAACCACATGAGAGGGAAGCAAATACTGATCTGATGGAAAAGCATTCAGCCTTATCACACAAAAGGTACATTCTCATGTTCTTATGTATATTTGTAATAGGGACTGAAGAGGTTTAAAACATCATGTTCACAATTCCCTGTTTTAAAGCACTTTGACTATATTTCTTGATGTTTAATCAGAGACTTTCAAATAAAGAATTTCTTTAGATATTTACATTTCTCCCTCAATTAAATATTTTTTTGCAGAAGAAGTAGAGAGAATCACATAGAATAAACAGTCAGTGAATGAAAATCTGAATGAATGAGTTGGTGAGAGTGAATGAAAAAAATACTTAGAAACTTTGTCTTGTTGAAGTGTATTTTAACACATTCATACACCATTTCTCAAATGTGTTGATGAACACTTAAATTTAGTTACCTACTATTCAATGTTCCTGAACTGAACCATTCTGACAGTCCAGTCATAAAGATTAGTCATTAATTACTGAAAAGAAAGAGTATTTGATTCATAATATTTAACATGATTGGAGAGGAGACAAATAGGAAATAGAGAAAGTGATGAAAATATAATTATAATAGTTAAAATCAGAAATCAACAATAGAAGAGTGATCACCATATCTCCAAGCTTCTGGGTGTGGAGGGAAACTAGAGTAGCATATGTTATCCAGATTTCTTTCATCACTTTTTTCCACTTATTGAACTCTGAAAGTAATCCTCACTTTGTCATGTTAAGCCTATCAATTAATGGAATCAAATAATCAAGTTGTCCTTCTTAATTATATATCCTTAAAGAAAGATTGGCCCCAGAAAGCCTTATAATGTGGGGAAATTTTCAAGGGAGTTGCAGCCTAATTGATTCTACCTCTACAGTATCTCTCTCAGTAATCTTTCTATACTCACATGGACTTTACCTTAGGCCACATTACCTGTAATTTTACTTCTCTCTATGCCAATTGGCTTCCTACCTCATCATTAAGTTGAAACTGTCCTCTCCAAAATTTCCAGTGATCTCTTAATTGCCAAACCTAATAGCCTGTTTTCCATCTTCAATTATCCAGACTCCTCTGTAGCATTTGATACCCTTTTTCTTTTTGATATTCTCATCTCTCTGAGTTTTCATGGTATATTTCTCCTCTGATTCTCCTATTTGACAGCTCCTCAGTTTCTTTCACTGGATCTCCATCCATGCATGCCATGCCCACTAAGAATATCTCCCCACACTCTGGTCTCCATCCTCTTCTCTTCTCCCTCTATACCATTTCTTTTGGTGATCTCATTGGTTCTAATATATAAATTATCTATGCAGATGATTTTTATATTTATTAATCTAGCCCTAACCCTTCTCCTGAACTCATATCTGCAATTGCCTATTGGATGTCCCAAATTGGATGTCCTCTAGACATTTTAAATTCAACATGTAAAAAATTGAACTCATTAATCCTTCAACCATAACCTCTCCTTTCTTCCTATCTTCCTTATTACTCTTGAGAGAACCAAAGATTTCTCATTCACCCGGGCTCACAATGTATCATCCAAGTCCTCATTATTTCTCAATTCTATTTAAAATTAACTGATGCACACGCTCCTTATTTCACAATTGGAGAATCACCATATCCTTCTTGTTGCTTGGTCTCCCCATCTCAAACCTCTGCCCACTTCATTCCTTCTACTCATCTACCAAACTGATTTGCCAAAGTTAGGTCTGGCCATTTCCTTGCCCTTCTCTCCTCCAATCTCCCATTTATCCAAAAAAATCTACCAGATATCTTATAACTAAAGTGAATAACAAATTTTCTGTTTGGCTTTAAAGCCCTTCTCAATTTGATCTTTTCCTATTTTTTTGTCTTCTTTTACTTTATTCTCTTCCCCTTCCTCCTTCACTTAATCATAACCTGAAATATAGCAACTCTGGCCTTCTTGATATTCTTTACACAGTAGCCTATAATTTCCTTTAGGACCTGGGTTGTGCTTTCCTTTGTAGCCCTAGTGATTAGCACAGTGACTCGTAAACAGTAGGTTCTTATTAAATTTTTTTTACCATTTCCAGACTTTGTGCATTCTTACTCACTTTCCCCTATGCTGGACATTTTCCTTACTTCCCACTCTTGGCTTCTCTGGTTATCTTTAAGTTTCTGCTAAAATTCTACCTTCTATAAGAAGACTTTCCCCATCCATTTTAATACCAGTTCTTTCTCTTTGAAAATATCTTCAACCTGTCTTGTATAGCATAGTTGTTTGTTTGTTGTCTCCTCTAATTTGAAGACAGGGACTGCTTTTACCAATCTTTTTAATACCCTGTACTTGCCAGAGTACATAATACATGCTTAATAAATGCTTACTTATTTGAAGACTCTAATCTAAACTATTGAAAAATCTTCCTAATTGGTCTCCCTGGCTCAAATCTGTCCCCTTTCCAATTCTTCTTTCTTAAAAACTGTTGAAGTTATTATCATTCTAAAGCACAGAGCTGACCATTTTCATCTCCTTCTTCTATAAGAATCTATGGTTCCCTATGTGCACATTTGTAGCAATATCAAGAAATTTAAATCAACTTTATAAGCCTGTGGTCCAAAGTATTATTTTCTCTTATCTTCTACTCTTTTTTTTTAATGGAAACGTGCATGTTTGATGGCTACATGGCATAATGGATAGAGCACTGGCCTTGGAGTCAGGAGTACCTGAGTTCAAATCCTACCTCAGACACTTAATAATTACCTAGCTGTGTGGCCTTGGGCAAGCCACTTAACCCCATTTGCCTTGCAAAATCCTAAAAAACAAATCACCTTATGAATATAAGTTATCTCATCTTCTAATATTTCTATCATTCGTAGCTTTAATTTATCAAGTCTATTTAAGTTAATACTGATTCTCTAAATTTACAACTTAAAAAAAATCTTATCTGGGATATATGAAGAGAACATTCTATTCCCCCATCCCTGCCCTACAAAGAGAAAGTACCTGTTTAGATTATAAATGCAATTAATCAATATGCTTAGTTCCTTCTCCAATTATTTTTTCCTAAACTCACTCAAGGTTTCATAATAAAATAGCAATATTAGTTAATTCTTTTTTTGCATTTTCTATTTGAATGAATTTAAAAAATCAATAGTTTATAAAATATACAACTCACTATAATACTGTGCTCTTGGGTGAGCTCTAAAAATAAAATAGTTCCCCATGAAATTCATGGTATTGATTAACACAGCATACCCTTAAGTCCTTCTGGTTCTTTCCACCATCAATTCACTCACATTGCTATGAAAATGTTGCAACTTATCCACCAAGGTTAAGTATCATAGTATAAGCATATTGAGGGAAAAGTAGAGTCTTATGTACATATTAGCAATGATCTACAAAAAGAAATCAATATTTTGGTACCTTTCATAAATCAGGAAACATGTCTAAAATAAATAATTATAAAATTATCCCCACCTTCTTTTGCCACTGTACTGGTACTAACAGCCTAGGAAACCTTCCTAACGTCAAAATCCTGAGTAGGTTTGCTTCTTCCTAAAGCTCAATCCAAGTACTGCCTCTTACAAGAGGCCTTTCCTGATTCCTCTCATTAATATTCCCTAGCTCTCCCTTCCAAAAAGAGTATTTATTTTCATGTATTTTTATATTAACATATCTATGTACATAATGTTTCCCCCTGGTAAAATCAGAATATGCTTTGTTTTTTCTTTGTATCTCTAGTGCTCAACACCATGTCTGGCACATTTATTATTGTTGTTTATTTGTTTCAGTCACATTCCAATTCTTTATGACCTAATTTGAAGGTTTTCTTGGCAAAGTTAAAGGAGTGGTTTGCCATTTCCTTCCTCCAATTCATTATTCAGATGAGGGAAAACGAGACAAACAGGGTTAAGTGACTTGTCCAAGATCACACAATGCAAAATTATTTTGATAATCTGAAAATATATAGATTATATTTAAGCAGAAGATTATGTTCTATAACATGCAAATCATACTTTCAACTTTCCCATAAGACTATGAGTGCTGAGATTCTAGGAAATATCAATACAATTCATACATAGAATGGATTGATAATGGAGATTTGTTTAAATGAGATCAAAATACACAATAATATAAATAATACGAATATTTTTCACCATTCTAAATTTGGGAAAAGAAGTTTGCCAATTTTAGAAAATATATCCAGATGAAAATTTCTTATGACCAAAAGTGAAAAGAAAACAATCAGTGGCATGGTATGAATTCTTAAGAAGCTAAAGGATGGAGTTTACTTCTATTTCTTATTTGAATATTCTCACAGTTTGACTAGCTTGATAGAAACAGAACAAAACTTGAAAGAAGGTCTTGCTTTTCTCTTTCCTATCCATATTTTGAGTACACAAACAGAAAAGTCCGATTTTCTTGTTGACTACATAAAAAAATCAACACATCTATCTCTGCATATCTTGGCACATATAGAAATATTTAGTTTTGTAATTTTAGAACTAAGCACTACACCCATATAATTAAAATAATAACAACATATTGCCTCTTGTTGGCTCTCAATGTCTATCTCATTCATGGTCTGTATTCTCCCAGTTATCACAAGGAGCAGCTGTGGTCAAACACAGGATACACCTGGCAGCTGGAAGGATCCAGATGCCAAGCTCTGGTTTAAAGAAAAAAAAATCCCACCACTCTATTGGCATTTCTTTCCTACCAGTGAGGGTTTGGAGTGGAGACTGAAGGGAAAGAATTAAGGGAGGTAAGCCAAGCCCCCATTTGAATTTTTCCTCTAACAAATGTCACAGGTGAAATGTATTTAGAACTTGAAGTGAATTCCTTGATTGATGGATTATTCCCTGACATTGGTAAATATTTTGCTAGCTAACAGTTTTCTGCTCAAAGGGGAAGTCTTGGCTCAAGTTCCCATCTTCCTTCTTGAAATAAAGATTGGCAAACACTCCAATCCTTACTGCAGGGAAGAGATAGGAATGTGACATTTAGACCAAGGGAAGAGAACAATAAGAAATACCACAAGAGAGGATGTACCAAATTTTGTATTTATTTCATTAGAAGCCAAACTCTTAACTTTTAGAACTGTGATAAGAAGTTAAGGCTGACATATTAAAGGAAGTCTGAAATATTTATGCTGAAGAGCTATCACAAACTTTTCATATAATTATACATTGTATGTAATTACCTATTTGAAAATCATACAACCTACCTGGGTACAGTTCAAATTGTTTGTTTATATAGACATTCTCCCACTGAATTAGTAAATTCCTATGACCTAATTGCATAAATAGGCAATTCTTTTGTTTCTGTTTTCCTCTCTAGACCTAGAGAGGGACTTTTGCATAATAATAAACAAACAAAAAATAAAACCCAGAGAATTTTATCAATAATGCCTCAAGATCTATAATACCATCTCCTGGACATTCTCAACCATACTGCTTTCATTTGTTTACATTTGGGACATAATATTCATTTCTTCTCCCACAGGAAAATTGGTTTCTACTGTAGGCATCCATTCTGGAATTTGAAAGGTCAATCTGGAAGGTAACTTTCTTAGTTCAAGTTTGATGCTGAGATCAAATGAGACACAAGACTATGAACAACTAACCACAAGAGGTTTATTTTGGCCTAACAGTAAGGAGATGATGGAATTTAGTTTTTCTGCTTCCCCTTTGTCTCTCTATGTAAATGTGTTTGGTCATGAGGATAGGATATGATGAGGGATCTTCAGAAATCTACCAAGATGTAGGATCCCCAACTTTATGTGACTTGTACTTTTTTAAATGTTTTTAGAGGACTAGAAACTGCTTCAGGTAAAGCAGGGGCAACTGAGTTCCAGAGAGTTTTATTTACTTTTAGGGAAAGTAAAAGAGAATAGAAGAAAAGAAACTTTATCAGGCAACAAAAGTTAATCTAGGACTATTCTGTTTAGGAAAATTTAGATAAGGATTGGAGGGAACAAGCATTAAGGTACAGATAAAAGAAATCATTGGATTGACAGCAAGTAGAAATTTACATTGGAAACAGAGACTAGGAGAGGGTCAGAGAACTCAGATTGTGTTCTACAGCCCCTTAAGCACCAGAAAGAAAAAAAAAAAACAGTGCCTGTTTTTCACAACTGTGATCTAAATATATAAATATCTATCATTTATACTTTGACCAAAATCTACACCTAACATTTAGGGACCAAAATGTATGCTTAACATTGCAGGAAGAAGGGGTAGGTCATCAATACATGTTGTGAATGAACACTGATAGATTTCAATGCTATCACAGTCAGCTTGAGTCTTTTCCTGCTGAACTCCAAGCCGCCATAACACAACTTGGACCTTTCTATTTGTTGTTGTTGTCGTGGAGGTGATTGTTCAGTCATTTCAGTTATATTTATCTACTCATCAGCGCATTTGGAGTTTTCCTGACAAAGAGTCATTTGCTAGTTCTTTCTCCAATTCATTTTACAGATGAAGAAACTGAGGCAAACAAGGTTAAGTGATTTGCCCAGGGTCACACACTAGTGTCTGATATCAAATTTGAACTCAAAAAGATGAGTCTTCCTGAGTACAGGCCTAGTATTTTACCACTGTTTTGCTTAACTATCCCTATTTTTTTTTTACACCAAACCCTTTTTCCAGGTCCACTCTATATAGTATTTTCTCTCCTTACTAGCTCTCTTAACATCAACCCTGGAAGATATCTTACTTTACACATGGAGAAACTGAAGCAAAAAAGAGGTTAAGTGACTTGACCAGGTTTGCCCAGGTAGAGAAAGTTCCTGAGACCTGATTTGAACTGTCTGCTTCATTCTGCTGCAGTATCCCACTGTACATTAAAAAAGGAAGGCGCATCTAGTGAGTCAATGTTTCCCTTTATTACTAAAACATCTAAAAATTATCTAAACATGAGTCTAAGAAAATAAATTATGTATCTTTTCATAACAGTCTCAGAAGTAGCTACTCGGTTATCATACAGTTTAAACCCTACCCCACTTCATATTGCTATACTAACTTTTCGATTAGTTAACTAACTTGTTAGAAGTTGATCGATTCATTTTTTTTTTCTGTGCCTCAAATCCCAGATCCCACATCTCAGGCCCCAGAATGATAGAATTATAAGGCTGATAAGTACATTTAAAGTTATTTAGTATAACTTTCCAATCAGGGCAAAAATTTCCATAACATAACCCCTGACTGAAGATGTTACAACATCTTACTGAATATTTCTGATAATTATCAGAGGTAATTATTACAGATTTAGACAGTTTTAATTATTATAAAATTTTTCTGGACACCAAAAGGAAAACTCTTTCTATGAAATTTCAACCCAGAAGTCTTAGGTCTGACTATGAAACCATTTAAAATAAATCTAATCTCTCTTTCAAATGAATTCATTTAACTTCTTCAGGAGAGCTATTTTAAGCTATCAGGAGAGCCCCTTACATTTGTTCTTCTCCATACTAAATATTCTTTTAACAAATCTTTATATGACTTGGACTTTTGTCCTTGAGTCATGGTGTTCAGCCTCTGGATAACTTTTTCTTTCTTACATTAAAACAAAGATTGCCTGAAGCTTCAGTCCATTCATTGAACTAGGTTCAACCTTTAGAATTACCCAGAAAATATCAATTTTGTTTTCAAAATGACAATTAATCAAATACGTGAAGGCAGCAATGCTATTTATCTCACAAAGCAGCCTATTTAACTTTTTTTTGGAACAATCCAAGTCATCATTTTTCCTTACATGTTGATGTGGTTTCTAGTCTCCTCATTACCCAGGCTGCCTTCTTAAGGAAATCTTTTCCTTTGTGAAAGCAGAATATCAGGAATTAACTGAACATAATATTCCTGTTATAGTTTGGTCAATGTAGAGCAGCACAGTGATGTTGTTGCCTCTCTTAATCTCAGCACTATCTGTGTGTGTGTGTGTGTGTGTGTGTGTGTGTGTGTATTTATTTATGTTACTTATTTAACATGGTTGCCTCATACTGAATTCTTTTTGTCAACTAACACTGAGTACTTTTTGGCTCACAAAATACAGTAATTGATGACAAGTTTCTTCATTTCTTAATTGCACAACTGATTATCTTGAACCTAAATTTAGGACTTTGTTTATGACAATTAAAATTTACCTCATTTTACCCCCTTGCTTCAGCCTGTTGCAGTAGTTCTGAATCTTAATGCTGTCATAAAATATATTAACTATTCTTCTCAGTTTTTTACAATCTAAAAATATGATAAGCTTGCCATGATATATCTTCATCCAAATATTTGAAAACAATATTGATCAGGACAGGACTAAGGATAAATCCCTGAGTTGCTTTACTAGTGATCTCCCTAGAGGTTGACATTAATCTATTAATTAACATACTTTGAGTACCACCTAACATTCTATCACCCAGTCCATATTTTTGTAACTTGCCCACAAGAAAAGTGCAAGAAACTATAAAATACTTTGATGAAATTAAAATATATTGTTTTCCCTCTTCTAGCTATAAAAAATAAATTAGTTTACTCTACCATAATATGTTCTTAGTGAACCCTGGTTCCTGTGCTCAGCTTTCTCTTATGTGACTACTCATATAAGAGAATTAATTTTCTCTTTAATTGTTTGATGCTGTTTTAGCATGTTGTTATGAATTGACATCCAGATTACTAAACTGTAAATTTTAGAATTTACTTAGTACTCTCTTTTTCATATTTCTGGCAGTTCTCCAATTTTCTGTACTTTTTTTCAGAGATTAATGATAGTGGCCTGGGATCAACTCTTCAATTAAGACTTTATTTAAAGGAAAAAGGGTGATCTTTTTTCTATCTCCTCACCTGTGAATCTCACCACTGTGAATGTGACCCTAGTCATAATGTGGCTCAAAGGCATTGACTGATCAGTTGTAGGAGTTTTTTTTTTTCAGAAAACTAAATCACACCTGGAAATATCTCCAGAGGTAGTTCCAGAGTGTGTCAATAAAGATTGTTGTTTTTTGTCCTTCTTTCTCTAAGGGAACTAATGACATCAGGAGGGTGATGACTTGACTTGCAAAAGTAAATTAGAGTGAGTCAAAGCAAAGTCAGTCTCACCCTTTCCTCAAGGATTATCTGAGTCCAGTGGCAAAATATAGATCAGAATAATGGAAGATAATACCAGATACAGTAAGAGAACTTAGACTGTATAAGTTAAGGTCTTTCCCAGGTCTCATTGTGTGTCAAGCAACACCCATTCAATGATTCAAGGCTAAATAAGAAATGAGACAAAAGTTTGCCTACTCCAAGGGGAAAAAATATGATAGATAGATAGATAGATAGATAGATAGATAGATAGATAGATAGATAGATAGATAGATAGATAGATAGATAGATGATAGATAGATAGATAGATATCAAACTGAGTGGGAAATACCCTCAGTGTTTCTGACCAGAACAATTGCTATTTTACTCTCAATCTGAGTCATCAAAACCCAATCAACGACCAAGTGAGACTTGGACTGAGACCTACTATTGATCAGTCAGTGAGAGCCATGATGATCTGGGTCTAAGACATGTTCTGAAATCCCTATTTGAATCACAATGGGTTTTATCAAAGCCTTGTTTTACGGAGCTCTATTTAAATAAATCATAAATGAAACTAAATATGACAAAAGAATTAATTGTCCAGTTTTCTTTCTAATAATAGAATAAATAAGGAAGAGGAAAAAAATTCTAGTCCTAAAACTCCAAGATATATAAAGTACCCAAATTCTCAAAATATCTTGAGAGACTTCAGTGATCTAAATTACTATTTCTTTGGACAGAGCACCCACATAAAAAGGTATAATTCCCCAAGTGAGCTGAAAGAGAGAAAGGGAGGAAAGAAGGAAGGAAGGAAGGAAGGAAGGAAGGAAGGAAGGAAGGAAGGAAGGAAGGAAGGAAGGAAGGAAGGAGGGAGGGAGGGAGGGAGGGAGGGAGGGAGGGAGGGAAGGAGGAGTGTTGCCTAACTGGACTGGAAAGTTGGATCCCCAGGGTAAGGCAAGCACTACTCCTCATAGATGGATGTTTGTCCTTTGTTCTGGAAGAAGACTAATGAGGATGATGTCTTGACTTGCAAGTGAATTGGATTTAAGTGAGGCATGGCTGTGCAGTCATTAATTGTTCTGTTTCCCCCAGGGTCATGAGTTCAGTGGCAAGAAACAGGTCTGGATGACTGGAGGTGACCATGCATGCAAGAAGAGAACAAGAATAATCTGTCTAGAAGATTACTTTTGTAATTCACCTAAACACTATAGGAGATTATTCTTGTAACTCACTCAAACAATATATCAATTTGCCTACAATAATATATCAAATCTTGGTAGCTCATAACTTTCATCTTCATACCTCTTATGGTGCTTCATTTTTATCTCTATAATGTACTTCAGTAGTTCCTGGTTAAGAACTTTCTCTGCCTAAGCTGATATATGGCAAAGTCAGGGCAAAATACAGGTCTCCCTGGCTCTGAATTCAACTCCCTATCCACTGTACTATACTGCTTATAATATTTATGTAGCATCATGTATTCTAATTATGTGTTTGTGTCATGTCCTTGTATAATTTCTTGATGGTAGGGACTTTCTTATTTAAACTTTGTTAATCTCCATTGCCCACCAGAATGTTCTGCATATGTGAAGGATTAATAAATCTTTGTTAGATAAGCACATACTTTCCTTGATATAAATCCCACCTGATCATAATATATGACCTTTGTGCTAGATTGCTCTAACTTTCTTGCTAAAATTATATTTAGAAATTTTCCATAAATATTCAGGAAAGAAACTGGGTTATAGTTTTCTTTCCTCTGTTTTCAACTCTTCCTAATTTAGGTATCTTTCTGTCATAGAAGGAATTTGATAGGACTTTTCTTTGTCTATTTTTCCAAATAGTTTATATGTGGAAATAATTGTTGTTTAAATGTTGGCTAAAAGTCACTTATAAATTCATTTAGTCTTTGGGATTTTTTTTCCTTAGGACATTCATTGATAGATTTTCAATTTTATTTTCTAATGTAGATTAAGTTTTCTATTTCATCTGCTAATCTGGATAGTATATAGAATAGTAAATATTCACCCAATTCGCTGTGTGAGTTTTACTGGAATATAATTGGGCAAAATAATTCCTAATAATTGTTTTAAATTCATCTTCATTGCTGATACATTAATGCTTTTGTTCTTTGATACAGTAACTTGGTTGTCTTCTTACTTTTTCAAAATCAAATTAACCAACGGTTTATCTGTTCTTATTCTTTTCATAAAAACAGTTCCTAGTTTTATTTTTTAACATTTTCAATTTTATTAATCCCTCCTTTGAGTTTTAGGATTTCTGTGCTTAATTGGGAATTTTTAATTTGATCTTTTTTCTAGTTTTCTTTTTTTTGTAATTATATTTCAGATTCATTGGTCTGCTTTTCTTTACTAATGTTTGTGATTAAAGATCATAAATTTTCACCTAAATACTGCTTTACCTGTATCTCACATATTTTGGAATGTTATCTCTTTTTTTCATCCTTTAATGAAATTATTAATTTTTCGTGATTTGCCCTTTGACCCACTCATTCTTTAGATTATTTAGTTTCCAGTAATTTTTAATCAGTTTCCACAACTTTTTATTGAATATAATTTATTGTATTATGTTTCAAGAATTGTGCATTTCATATTTCTAATTTTCTATGTTAGTTGGTAGGTATTTAATGCCCTAATACATATTCAATTTTTGTGAAGGTACCATGTACAGCTGATAAAAAAAGTATATTCCTGTCAATTCCCATTCAGTTTTCTCCAGATGTCTATCATATCTAACTTTTCTAAGATTCTCTTCATTCTCTTTGAGAGGAAAATATTTAGGACCTTCATTGGTATAGTTTTATTATTTCCTCCTGTAATTCATTTAAAAAGTTGTATGCTATGTCATTTGGTGCATATATGCTTAGTATTTTGATATTAATAAATGTCTTTGGTTCCTTTAAGTAAGAGGTAGTTTCTCTGCTTATCTCTTTAATCAGATCTATTTTTGCTTTGGTTTTGGCTGTGATCATAATTACTACCTCTGTGTTTTTCACTTCAGCTGAAGCATAAAATAAGTCCCTTATTTTAACACTGTGTGTGTGTGTCCCTCTCTGTTTCAAGTGTATTTCTTAAAAACAGCATATTGCTGGTTCCAGGTTTCTAATCCATTCTCCTTCCATATTGTGGATTAATTCATCCCATTCACATTCACAGCTATGATTACTATGAATTTTCCTCCATTCAATTTTCTTTTGTTTATTCTTTTCTTCCTTCTTTTTAATCCTGTCTCTCCTCTCCAGTCAGTTTTAATTCTGACTATTACCTTCTATTAGCCAATTTTCCCCTCTTGTAATCTCCTGATTCTTATCTTCTTCCCTCCTCTCTTACCTCCTCACTGGTTTCTTTTTAAAATTTTTATTCCCCCCCAGTTACATGTAAAAACAATTTTTAACATTCACTTTTTAAAATGTTGAGTATGAAATTCTCTCCCTCCTTCCTGATCTCATCCACAATGAAAAGGCAAACAATCTGTTATAGGTTCTACATATGTAGTCATGCAAAATATTTCCATAATAGTCATGCTGTAAAAGAAAACAGACCAAAATATCCTTAAGTAAACTAAAGACAGTTTAAAAAGTAAACTTCTACCTTTATTCAGACACCATCAGTTCTTTCTCTCAGGATGGTTGATATTTTTCATCAAAAGAACTTCAGAGATGTCCTGGATCATTGTATTGTTGAGAATAACTAAGTCATTCACAACTGATCATCTTGCAATATTGCTGTTATTTTGTACCTAAAACATTTCACTTTGCATCAGCTTAAATAATTTTTTCCAGGTTTTTCTGAGAGCATCCTGCTCCTCATTTCTTATAGAAAATAGTATTTCATCATCATCACATAAGACAATTTGTTCAGTCATTCCCCAATTGATGGGCATCCCCTCAATTTCCAATTCTTTACTACTAGAAAAGATCTGCTATAAATATTCTCATATATTTAGCTCCTTTTCCTTTTACTTGTTTAATCATTTGTGGAACAGAGACCCAGAAATGGTACTCCTACAAAATGGTTGAATCAGTTCACAAGTCTACCAGCAATGCAATGTCTCATTTACCTACCCCCATTTCCTCCAACATTTGTCTTTTTTACTCAGTTCTATTAGCCATTATAATAGGTATGAGGTACCATAGAATCTTTTTTTTAATTTGCATTTCTGCAATCAATAGTGAATTAGGGCATTTTATATGGTTTTAAATATCTTTGATTACTTCATCTGAAAACTGTGATAAGAGAGATTTCTATTACCAATTGAATATACATGTGTATTATGAATTTGAAGCAATTTGGGTGCAAGTGAGATTTATGAATGCCCTGAACCTATTCCCTTCCATTTGTCCCTTGGCTATAAAAATCTTTTTTGAACATTTCTTTTATTTGAGATGCTTTTTCTCATTCTTCCTCTCCTTCCTCCAGAACATACATCATTTTCCCATATTCACTTGTTACATAATTACCACATATCATATTTCCCCATATATAAGATGCACCTTAATTTGGGGGCCCAGAATTTGAAAAAATATATATTACATAAAGTTATTGAACTCATTTTATTCATCATAAAATTCATATAGTTCCTCATCAGTGTCAAAACTCCCATCCATTAGCTTCTTCTTATCTGTCTGAATGTGAATCACTGTCTTAGGAAAGGTTCTAACTGCCTCCTGCCTGGACTCTGGTCTGTGTTTGACCATAAGCACTCCCTGGGCAAGTCTGGTGTGTGGACACATGCTTAGTCCATTCTGTTTCATGAACTTGAAGCATCAGTTGTGTACTTCTTTGAAATGAGTCACTTCTTTTTCATTAAGAATTCTTCTTGCCTCATGCTGAACCATCTTTGTTGACAAAGGAATTCCAATGACTCTTTGCTCTTCAATTCATCTCTTCAATTCCCTTTCTAAATCAGACCATTTGGCTGACTTGTCTCTCATGACATTTTTCTGCCATGGCATTTGCTGTAGGGTTTCTTCTTCCCATAGCCAGTGTCATATTGTTTTCTCAGTTGGAGGAGGACCAAACTGATGTTCAGCAGCATGGTTTCCATTTACTTTTGCAAACTGAATCACTTTGAACTTGAATTCAGCATGGTACAATAATCTTTTCTGAGCTATTTCTGGCCAGAACGTGGCAAAACATAACCTAACATAATGGTAACAAATGTGAAACAATAAGCATAAAGACAACAAGCATGAAAAAGTGAGATATGCAAGTAAAAAAAAAATCTTACCACAATAAGTGCAAAAACAAGTTTGGGGAAAAAGCAGGAAATGCAAGTAAAAAAAAATCTAAAACCACTATATAAGATACTCTGTTTTTAGACTCCAATTTTTTTTAAAAGGGGGCATCTTATACATAGGGAAATACAGTAACTGATTCAGTCCCGTGCTCTCTATATATAATTCTTCTAACTGCTCTAAAATGACAGTTCTTAGGAGTAACATGTATTTTCTTCCTATATAGAAAGGTAAAACAGTTTTACCTTATTGAGTCCTTTATGATTTCCTTTTCATGTTTACTTTTTTAATCTCCTCTTTAATCTGGTCCTTGAAAGTACAATTTTTTATTTACATCTGTTCTCATCAAGAATTCTTGAACATCCTCTAATTCATTAAATATCTATTTTTTCCCTTGAAGGATTAGATTGTCTTACTTGGTAGATTATTTTTGGTTTTAATCCTAGATATTTTTTTCCATCTGTAATATTATAATTTTCTACTTCAATGTGGTAGCTGATAAATTTTGTTAACTTCCATAATATTTGAATGGTTTCTTTCTGACCAATGCAGGTATTTTCTCTTTGACCTGGGAGTTCTGGAATTTGGCTCTAATATTCCTGGGAGATTTCATTTTGGGATCTCTTTCAGATGGTGATCAATGGATTCTATCAATTTCTATTTTATCCTCTGCTTCTAGAATATTGGGGCAGTTTTCCTTGAGATACAATGACTAGGCTCTTTCTTCAATCATGGCTTTGACGTAGTCCAATAATTTTTAAAACATCATTTCTCAATCTATTTTCTAGGTCAAGTATTTTTCCCAATTACAGACTACTTGCTTTCTGCTAATTTGTTCCTTCTTTTAACTTTGTTTTACTGTTTTTTAAAAAAAATCTCATAGAATATTTAGCTCCCACTAGCCCAGTTCTAATTTTTAAGGAATTATTTCCTGCAATGTGCTTTTGTACCTGTTTTTACATTTGGACAATTCTGCCTTATAAAGTGTCATTTTCTTTATCATTTTAGGACCCACTTTTACCAAACTGTTAATTAACTTTCATTATTTTCTTCCTTTGCTCTCATTTCTCTTCCTAATTTTCCTCCACTACTTTAATTTGGTGATGAAAATATTTTTAACTCTTTTAGGAATTCTTTTTGGAAGACTTCTCTGTCTTCCTCTGAGTTTGTTTCTAGATCTTCCCTGGCACTATATTAGCTTTTTATGGTCAGGTTCTTTTTTAAAAAAAAATCTGTTCATTTTTCTCTTCTTTTTGTTGATTTTGAACTTTATACTAAAGTTAAATTCTGTTCCTGGGGTTAGGATGGAAAGGCTCCAAGTTTTTTCATATTGCTGTTTACAAGCTAGTACTAGAAGTTTAGGAATTTTCAATATTTCAAAGGGTTGTGATTTGAAGAGAGCTGTGGTCATTACTCTCCTACTCTACATTCTAGTTCAGGAAAAGGCTAGGAAAGGCTCCTGATCTGTTGAGATTGCAAATTGATACATTCCTCAGGTTTCTGCTCTTTTGGGGTAGTATGCTCATCTTGCATAATTTGGGGTCCAGTTAAGAAACACAGAAAGTGGCTATCTGAGAAACTTTAGGTTTATAAAGTGAAATGAAATACATAGGTATTAAGTCACTTTAGACCTTGAGCCAGCAGTCCAAACAATAATGGATCACCCTGTTCCCCGTATTCCTTATTACTAGGGAACTGACAAGCCATGTCAAGGAGTAATGTTTAATGTTTCACAGGTATCCACATCATGATTCACACAGATTGAATTATTTTCCTTGTTGATTATTCTTTGTTCAGTTTTACCAGACAAAATTTAGTAAGTCCTCAAAGGACCCTTCATTCTTGAGTCTCATGCTCTCACACTAGCACTGTGCCCAATAGAGATCATGATTCCATAGGCCATCAGGAAGTGGGAGTTTCTCTCTTTACTATGTAGGTAGAGGGACATATAACTAAACAATGAGGATATATGCTATAAAAGCTAATTGTAGAATAAAATAAGTTTGAAAAATCAATATATATGTAAAATTTATACGTTCGATGAATGGAAACCAGCTATTGCTTCAAAATAGGAAGCAGACAAAAGAATAAATCCTCCATCATTCCAAAGAAAGATTCCCTGATCAATTCCTGACAAGTTATGGATGGCAATGAAACTAACCCTGGTCTAAATACATGACTTAACTAAATTCATAATCATAAACAGTTTTCATATATTATTCCATTATTCCTTTATTATTAACATATTAATAGTTTTCTTCCAAATATGCCATGACCTTTATATCACCAACAAATTCTTTATTGAACACAATAAAGTCAAGTAGAACAATTTCCCTCTTTCATTCCTCAACCTGTTTAAAGTGCAAAATAGGATGTTAGGGTAAATGAAAGCACCTGATTTTGTCTCAGTGCCAATTTTGAAATCTATGTCACCCATGGTGATTTCTGTCAATTCCATGGTTTCAATTATTATCTCTGAGGATGACTCCCAAACTCCTTTCCCTCACAACCGAATGCTCTCTAATATTCTTATGTCTACCAATATCTACTTAGATATAGTTGGTTCAATTGTTTGGTTCTTGTCCTTCATTAACAAAGGAGACCAAAATGATATCACCTTGTTTGAGATATTCTAAACATACAGATGTCACATTTCCTTTGAGCTGCTTCAGTTCGGTCTTCCTCATAAAGTACAGCACCCTCACTGATAAAGAATGCCATGAAGTCCTATGATAGGTCTCCCATTCTGTACAATCAGTTATAAAGTTCTTCAATAAGACCTTCAGAGTGTCTTGGTATTGCTACTTCTCATCCCCTTGTGAGTGCTTTCCCTGTGTGTTTCTGGCCCATCATAGATGCACTCTTGTGTACTAATGTTGGAATGCTAGGCCATTTAGCTTGAGAAAGGACCTCAGTGTCTGGTATCTTCTCCTGCCAGGTGATCTTCAGAATCTTCCTTAAACAATTTAAATGGAAGCAATTCATTTTCCTTGACATGGAGCTGGTAGACTGTCCAGTCTCTATTAATGAGGTCAGCACAATGACTCTGCAGACCTTCAGTTTAGTAGTCAATCTAATACCTCTTCTTTCCCATACTTTCTTTCAGAGACTCCCAAATACTGAGCTAGCTCTGGCAATGCCAGTGTCAACTTCATTGTCAATGTGTACCACCTTGGAGAGGACACTGCCAAGGTAAATGAACTTGTCCACAAGACTCAAAACTCCATTTGCTGTAATCGATGGTTCCGCATATGCTGGCTAATGGAGTGCCTGTGTTTTCTTAGTGTTAATTGTTAGACCAAAATTAGCACAAGCAGCAGAGAATCGATCCATACTTTGTCATATCTCAGTTTCTGAGGATACTGACACTCAAAGTTATCTTGTTATGTTATAAATAATATACTAAAATAGACCCTTATTTTCTGTAACTACTTAAATATTTGATCACTGAATAAGTTAATATTTAGTTATTATTTAATATATCTATTATTGTAAAATCATTTACAAATAAATCAGTGGATGAACATAAAGATGATAGTTTTGTATTGTTTGATTTTTACAATAGACCATGTTTGATCCACTAGTAATTATTATTATTATTATCATTATTATTATTACTTAGCATTTATGCAGGTGTTTAAAGTTTACAAAGTGCCTTTCATTATTACCTCCATTTTACAGATAAGGAAGCTGAAACAAATAGAAGTGAAGTACCTTACCTGAGGTCATACAACTCTGAGGCCAGATGTGAAGTCAGGGATCTCTGATAAAGACAAGGTGATCCTAATCCAGAACTACCTGACTCCCAGTTCAGCCGTTGCAAATCCCAGAACCAACTGTGGTGTGCACAGTGTTTCTTTTCCTGTGGAGCTTCAACTGTCTAGTATGACTTTGAGGGAAAAATAGAATCTTTAATGATACAAGGGTTTTGAACTCTTTACAGTCCTCTCAACTTTTAGGGGATTTGTCCATTGAGTTTGCTTTCTTTTCTCACAGCCTACTATTTCCTGCTTTCTTCCTTTCATGAATTTCTATATCCCCCTGGCCTTTATTGGCTGAATTTTCTGTTATATTTCTCTAGATTCTAGTCTCCACAAGTATTTTAATATATATTTCTATAATGTCAATATAATAGTAACTAACATTTACATAGAGTTTCACAGTTTTCAAAGTATTTGATATATAGTATCAAGTAGTCCAAGATGCATTGGTTTCAGTGACAGAGCTTATAATAACATAGACTACAATAATAAAATAATATTTGCAGAGAATACAATTAGGATAGAATATGTATGCTAAAATGTAATATAACATAATATAATAATTACAGGTTATATATCTAATGATAATTATGACAACAAGCCATCTATATAGCTCATTAAAATTACAAAGCACTTTATTTATGTTTTCTCCATTAATCCTCTTTACAAAATAAGGAAGTAGATGAAGTATCATACTATTATGCAAATGACAAGACAGGCTCAGGAAGGTTAAATGACTTGCTCAATATCACACAGCTGAAGTGACAATCAAGACTCCAAACACTGTTTTAGTTGTTTTGTTTTGTCTTGATTTTAGCGGTGGGGAAGGAGGCATTTATCCTTGCTTAATGATTGATTTCAAGAACATAGTCCTTTCCTCTGTACATTACAAGTGCTCTGATCACTGAAACAACAGATAAGTTCCTAGAGGCTGCTGTGGCTTCAGAGGGAGGCAGAAATTTTGGACAGAAACAGCTTTGACAGATGCCACCAGTGTGAGAGCCTAAGACAATGGATCTCTTTGATAGAGATAAAATGGAATCTAATTGAGAATCCTATTTTATGTCACAGGCTGTCAAAATGGTAGATTCTGCAATGCCTGGAAAAATCTTTTAGCTTGGGTCAAGATAAGCAGAAGAGAACAAAGAGATTTTGAAAATAACTTTAATTCTTTACCATATTCTTCAATATGTTTTAATAAGCAGAACACCCCAAGAATTCTTTGGGCCAACTTGAATGTGAATAATATTTTGTAAAATTGAACCTTCTTATGTGGTTTCAGATTAACCTATTTCATTTTTAATGTTACGTAGTTGATACTACTGACATGTGTACCAAGTTCTTCAGATACACTTTTAACTCAAAGATCTTTAGTCAGATATTTATAACTCTTTAAAAGAACTTTCCTTTGGTCACATTGGTGGCTTATTTTGAAAGAATACAATATTTGAACTGTTATTGGATTTTATGGGAAAATAAAATTAGGATTTGAAAAAAAGAAAGAATGAGAAAAGAAAGTTCTCTCCTCCTGGGAGGAAATCTTTTTAAGACCATTTTTAAATTCCCAAGGCGATTGCAAATCCACAATCTCAAAACCTACATACACACACACACACATATGCATATATATATATTTATTAAAAGTAATATATGTATATTAAAAACTCATGAACATTGATTTTTAACTCAATATAGAGAAAAATTGATCGTTTTGAAAAAGTGAGGTGACTAAAGAAATGTATTTTAGACAAGACCAGACTGTCGATTCATTTTGATTGTTGCTACAACTTCTTACTCTCTGTCTCAGTATGTCTGTGTCTCTATCTCTGTCTGTCTGTTCTGTCTCTCTGTCTTTCTCTGTCTCTGTCTCTGTCTCTGTCTCTGTCTCTCTGTCTCTCTCTCCCCTGCCCCATCTCTACATCTCTTTCCACTTCTCTGTATCTCTGTGTTTCAGTGTATCTCTCTCTTTTTCTTTCTCTCCCTCTATCTCATTGGAGTGTGGAAGAGGGAATGGGAGATTAGAAATAATGATAAGCAAAAAGAATCTTATTGAAATTTGCAAATTAGTATATGTCTATAGTCATAAAATCATAAATTTGATTTCCCCCATGATATAAAAGTGTATCTCTTCTAGAGATATGATCTGCCCAAGCAAAAATTGGCTTAAAATTTGACCTAAGAAAAAAATCATGTAAAAACTTTTAGAACCAAAAAAGTTCCATATAGATAAGGAACTACAAAGTTTTATAGTTGAGAAAACTGAAATGAAAATACTTATTCAAGATCACACAAGTAAGAAGTAGATGGATTTGAACTTAGGTAATTATTTCAAATCCATATCCAACTTTATTTTTTTTTTCAGCAAAAGCTTTAAAGAGGCCTTTTAGTATATAGCTGGGGAGTTGGACTCTAAAACAGTAAGATCCAAGTTGAAGTCCTGCCCCTTACATATCCTGGGCAAGTCACCTCATTTGTCAGAGTTCTGTACCACTTTCTTAAGACTAAAAATAGGGGCAGCTAGGTGGGTCAGTGGATAAAACAAAGGCCCTGAAGTCAGGAATACCTGAGTTCAAATCCAACCTCAGACACTTAATTCCACACCTAGCTGTGTGGAATTGGGCAAGCCACTTAACCCCATTTGTCTTGCAAAAACCTAAAAAAAAAAGACTAAAAATAAAAGAGAAGGTTCTAACCTTCATTGACATAGGGGAGTTTCTTCCATCTGGGAATTCCCTAGATCATTGTTCTCATCTCTATTTGTAAAAGCTTAAAGATTAAATTTTAATATAATTGTTGATAGATTTTGTAAAATTGGCAACTGTGGCCAGGCTCACCAACTGTCCAGGCTTGTAAATTGTTCTCTAGGCTGATACATAGGGGAGGCTTGAGTAGATTAAAAAGATAATCAACTTTGAGGAGTTGGACTTGAAGCCATGTTGAAGTTTAATTGTAAAAAGAAAGAAGGGTAAAGTTTTATATGAGTTTTAGGCATTAAGGATAGAAAATAAGGATTTGTTTGAGTACATGAAGAAGCCAAGAAAAAAAATTATTCTTTTGCTAATTGATTAGCAATTATTTGCATCAAGGGGATGAAAGCATATATAAGGAAGAGGAAGTTAGGTATGTATCTCTATTAAATGAGAGGATTCATTTCTGTTGTCAAAGCAAGTATGCACTGACTTGGATCAGGCTGGAGAGCTCTGGGTCCCAGTGATTAGCTGTATAGCAATAATAATACTTTAAAGAACTATGGTAGCAGAGTCCTAGTAGATATGAGAGACCTGATTAGAACAGTTCTGAGTCCTCCACTAGCATCTGCAGGGAAAAGGTGTTTGAGCATGAAGGTGAGTAAATGGGTCTGTGTTGGCTGAAAATGTAGTAAAGAGAGTAAATGTCAAGTTAATGGACTAGATAAAAACATAAATTCATCATTTTTGTTGTTTATAATTGAAAAAATGTTCCTTAAGTCACATTAATGAAATCTCGTTTTTAGGGTTTTCATTTCTTTCTTAACTTGAAGCTAGTTTAGTCCATGTCATTTATTTCACTTAATTATTGAAAATGAAATGAAATTCAATTTTCTTTTTAGACCATCAGAATCCTACTTCTTTTCCTACTAAGTTGTTTTGCTGCTGTGAGCTGGCACTCTAGCAAAAGATCAAAGTTCTCACTGACCTTGAGAACACTGTAGTTCCAACTGACTGATCTCATTTAGCAAAGGAAACCATATGCATACCCATATTAACCATTCTTAGCCCACATCAGGGGTGATTGCTCCTTTGGCACTATTTTTCACATTGCACTGAGGAAATTGGCCAGAACCTTTCCACACCGAGCCAGGATGGATTGACAAGAAGGTGGCAGCATTAGCTTAAACAGTAATTTCACATTCCTGTATTTTTCTAAAATATATCCTTGTAAGACTATATAACATTAAAATTCCAAACAGACACATTCACATGCATTGAACTTACAGCCTAAACGAATGTCAAAGTAAAAATCATCTGAAATAATTCTTGAAGGAATTTCACATTTCAAAATATAGAAGAGCTAAGACATAGTAGGTATTCTATAAATGCCTGTAGAATTAATGGTAAAGTATTAATGAAATGGCAATGACCTGCCATTATGATTATACATTTTTCTACCTGCTTGAAATAAAATTTAAGTGCTCTATCAAAAAGCATTATTAACTTTCACAGCCAAATGGATAATGTGTGTGTGTGTGTATGTGTTTTTAAAAGACTGGTTAGTAAAATATATAATGACACTCAATAACTTGAAGGAACTAGCTTGAATAGAATGAGGTACCATATGGATATGCAAAAAATTAGCTACTCCACTGAGTAGGTGAATGAAAGAACTTCGAGTGGTCAGATTCAAGTAAAGCATCTTGTTATATTAACTGACAACTTCTGCTTTACTTAAATGTCTTCTTCAATTTAGCAGGTATAACGATATCATCAACAACAATGAACAACCTCTATTTAGCTTTCTGAATGAGTGGAGTAGAATGACTATCTCTCATTCATTTATCTTTAGCCAGTACAGGGATGGTTCCCTAATAGAACACAGATGAAAAAGATGGTTTCTATTCATTGATAATAGCTAACATTTATGTAGTGATTTAATGTTTTCAAAGTTCTCTTCATTTATTATTTCATTTTATCTTCATGAAAATACTGGGAGGTAGAAAGATAGACACAATGTTCATTAGATAGATGAGGAAATGCAGGCTGAAAAAAAGGCAAGTGATTTGTCCAGAATCACACAGCTAGTTAAGTGTCCAAATTAAAAATTGAATTCAGGGCTTACTGACTCCAAGTCCAATGCTCTATTTGCTATTCCACTCAGTTATCTGAATAAAAGGCAAAGAGTTATTAATAACTTCCTCTCTAAAGCTATCTTCCATATGCTCTAAATTTATCTTATATGTCAATTATCAGCTTTGTGACCCCAGTTGCCTCAATTTCCTCATCTGCAAAGTGGGAATAAAGACAGGTAAGGTTTAATGAGATAATATTTTTAATGTGTTTGGCACAATTGCTGATTATTCCCTTCCTTCTCTTCTCCATCTCTTTGTGTGTCCTTATTTATATCTATTATTCTACCCCTATTAGAATGTAAGTTCTTCCAGGGTAGGGACAATATATTTTTTAATGTGTGTGTCCAGCTGTGAGTTCAATGTGTGGCACGTAGCAGACACTTGATAAATGCCTAGTGGTTAATCAATTAATATAGCTTGACTACCTTGATGAAAAATGTAATTGCCAGTTAGTCTTGTGGAATAGATTGAAGATATGGTTTTCTGTTCACTAATGGCATAGTACTCTTTAATCTAAAACTGACTTCTTCCAGGAGAGTTTTCACATTCAATGACTTTCAGAGCTTTTAGAACTTGAGGGAAGGAGATTCAGAGCCATCTTTGAAATCTACAAGAAATTTAACTAGAACCATATATAACCCAATTTGCCCAATATTAGTAGATAGGACTTTAAAACCAAGGTTTCTCTCTTTTTTTTCCCATTTGCTTTTGTGCTCTTTACCCTCAGAGTGGATATGGGGACAGATTTCTCTCCTCTCTTGTCTCTCTTCTTACCTTAAAAATGGAAAATTTTCCTCAAGTCGAACCAATTTGACAATTATTTAAGTATATAGTAAGTACCAAGTACTGTCTAGATTCTGTGAATACAAACACAAAGATCAAGCCTTTCCTTGATGAGGTTAGATTATAATTAGGACACTCAATAAATAGAAAAGAAATTATTTAGAAGGGGTGGGGAGTGGAGTTGAAGACAAAAGAAAAAATGTGTGGGTAGAGAAAATCTGGAGTAAAGTCCAGGGAGGAATAAATGCAAATGTGTCTGGGGCATTCTTTTTTAAAAAGAAAGTTTTGGGAAGAACTAGCTAATCAGAGGAAGAGATGGAAGGGGCAAAAATGTATTTCCAGTTTGAGAAGTTGCACAGTTAAAATGAACATCCAGGTGAAAAGGTTTCTGTGGCATGTCTAGTAGAGAAAATCTGAGAATCAAAAGTACAGCCTGGAGTGGAGAAAAGACATGAACTACTTGGTGATCAGAGAGAGCTAAAATCCTACTCATTTGCTAAGAAGTGGAAGAAGTATAAAGGACCTAATATATTATTCCATTGCCATTATATTTCTAGATACACTGTGTTTTATATAACCAGAAGGTATACCTGTAGAACATGGTTTGATTGTTCATATATTTTATATATCTTATATTTCAGATTTTCTTATTTCTCCCTTCTAACAAGAGGGAGTAGGAGTCGATTCTTTCCAGACCAATTTTCTCTTCCCCCTGGGTGACACCAAGATATGACCCTCTCTTGGTTCTATAGCCCCCTTCCATCCTGTTTGCAGAGTCATATCTGTTTCTAGTTATAATGAATAAATGACCCAGTTTTAGTTCTGATTCTTGTGCATCTCTCTGTCTTCTCTCTCTCTCTCTCTCTCTCTCTCTCTCTCTCTAATTACAAGATCTTCTCAAAATTATTAATAAAATGATAATCATTAGATCTCTCTCAGCCTATAGAGTCCTCATTTAGGGAAAACCCTAAAATTTTGGACTTAGGTGAAAAACTCTGATTTGTTTGAATGCTAGATGTTTTACTAGACACTCCATTTGCCTTTCCCTAGAAGATATTCAATATATAGATATGCAGCAATAAAGCAGATAAAATCCATAAGAGAATTCCCATCAAGGAGAAATATTTTTTTAAGTCTCCAAATTAATTATGAAGCTATAGAGAGACTTAAAAACCTGTGAAAGTAAAGAGAAAATGCCTGCCAATTGTAAGTGGCTATTGAAGGAGAGGGGAAGAGGTAAGCTGAAACACTTCAATAGTTCCTTCAGTCAATCTGAGAAAAACAATTCAGTTACTTCTCCCCCATAGATTTATCTAAATGGAGGCAGTTTGACTAGGCCTTTGCAACTATTTGAACTCCATATCATTTAACAGTCTTCAAAAAGTTAATACTTTCTTTGTCCATCAAAATTCTCCTTTTTAACTATGGGGGTGGGGAAATTGATATTAGGGGAAAAATTGTAAATTTCAAAAATAAAAAAATTTTTAAAATTAAAATAAAATGATGCAATTATGGCCTAGGGACCTGAAAAAAATCTATGTGGCATCAACAACAGGTTCTTTCAGAGGTATAAGTGGCCAAGACACCGGGTACTGTGACTTCTGTAGAAAAGGATTCGGTAAAGGAAGCAACTAGTGTGAAATCAAGCACAGAGTTGTAGGCTTAAACAAAAATTCTCCTCTTTATTCTTCTCTTAGACTCCAAAAGGAAGCTAACACATTACTCACACTCTTTATGCTCTCCCTTTCCCCAAAGGTCTAGTTTCCATTCTTGGGTTTACAATCTAAAATATTTTCTTTCTTCTCATAGAACATCAATTCCTAAAATATGTGCATTATATAGAACCATTTTTGGTGGAATTGTATGTTTAACTTATCTAGGAACTGAAATTTCTTTGGTAGTTCATATGGTTAATATCTACTTTTATCCTGGATATGTAGTTCATTATTGCAATAATTTCACTAATTGTGAAAGTGTCTGATAATATCCAATAGATTTTTTCCCTTGAGAAAAATAATATCTATATTATATGGGGTTCAACTTTCACATATTTTAATGAAATTAAAGATATTGAGATCAAAGACCCTCAACAGATTTGGGGCATAAGCAACAAGAAGGTAAGCAATCTTAGGATGATAAGAACTCTATCCAAACATAGATATTGTGGGTGACTAGGTGGCTCATTGGATAGAGCACTGGCCCTGGAGTCAGGAGGACCTGAGTTCAAATCTAGCCTCAGACACTTAATAATTACCTAGCTGTGTGGCCTTGGGCAAGTCACTTAACTCCATTGCCTTGTAAAAACCTTAAAAAAACAGATATTATATGTAGAATTTCTAAGGCACAATTCAGGGGATAGTTACATGAGATATAGTTGATTGATGTTTGTCCTTCATTCTCAAAGAAGGCTAGGATATCAGTGTGGAGATTCATGTGAATTGGATTTGAGTGAAGGGGTGGCTGTGCTAAGTCACCCTCTTCACTTTCTCCTTCAGAGTCATCTGAGTCTAGTAGCTAGATAAGAATCAGGATGACCATGAATTCAAGACAATCAGGGTTAAGTGATTTGCAATAGATCACATTGCTAGTAAGTATTTGGGGCAGACTTGAACTCAGGTCCTCCTGATTCTGGGGCTGACATTCTACATTGCCTTGGAAAACTGAAAGAAGACACTTGAATCATTATTTCTAAAAATGATTACACTATATCCTTCCTGGTCTATAACACCACTGCTATGTCTGCTAATAGAGAAGACCTGATAGCAAAGGCAGATAGAGCATGACAGAGAATTTGATAGAAAAGTGAAAGGATTATGATGCTTCTGATACCCAGGATTAGATGAGTCAGTTAAGTATGGAGCTGAGGGAGAAAGATGATTATCAACTTGCCTCATGGGAAAAGATCATGATGTATTAGATTGAAAAAGCAAGATCATAATATTCCTGTCCTGTGAAAACTACAGTAAGCTTCCCCCTGGGTGATAAGGTTTGTTAGAAAATAATCATTTCATTTGAAGAAAAAAATAATTATTTTATAGATAGGAGAAAAATCCCTGATACCTAGTCAAATATTATAACCAATTATATGCACTGGAATTGGGAAGACAAATTGCAAAGGTTTTCAGTAGAGAATCGATCCTTTTTCTTGAGTATCTGTTGCACCTTCCTCCTCCCATTCCCTCACCCCCCCCCCGCCCACTTTGCTTCCAGTACTCTCTAGGGAGGCTGGACCCAGAGAATTGCTAGGTTGCTATCGTAGCAGCAATCCCTGATGCAAAGGGTTGATTTTCTACATGTATAAATGTGGACTCCACAGAGACATGCCAGGGAGTCTTATCTCCCACCTGCAGAGAAAAGAATTGGGCTTAGAATGTTTTAAGAAAAACAAATCAGAAAAAGGACTTCCTTCTTTAGGAACAGAATTTCATTCCTTAAGTTTTAAATTTGCTTGATTATTTTTACTAAATGAATAATGTGTGTAGGTTTACTAATGGACATGTACTCAAATAATTTAAGGAAATTTCTTGTTTAGTTATGTCTGACTTTTTGGGACCCCATTTGGAATTTTCTTGGTAAGGATATTGGGATGATTGATCATTTCATTCTCCTACTTTAGAGAGAAGGAAACTAAGGGTTAAGTGACTTATCCAGGGTCACACCGAGGTAAGCTCTGAGGCCAAATTTCAGTTCAGGGTGATGAGTCTTTCTGACTCCAGGGTCAGTACTCTATCTACTGTACCACCTACCTATCCCTTTAAAAAAATTCCCAATGGGTAGAGCCTTAACTTCGTGTATGCCAGGTTGGTGAATATTACAAAATAAAGACACTTTGAAATTAGGTTATAGAATTCTGGTTCAAGTCAAAGGATCTGGGTACAAAGTATAGCACAACTTTAAAACTTGCTTCCTGTGTGATCTCAAGTAAGTCTATTCTTACTTTACCTCAGTTACTTCCTTAATAGTGAAATAATTGAACCAAATGATTTCTAGTTCTAGTTATAAAATACTAGATGATGTTATGAAATTTTATATCTATTACTTATTAGATATGCGTGATCTCAGGTGAGTCACAATTTCTTGTACCTCAGTCTCTCATTAGTAGAGTAGAATTAATAATATCTGTTTTTGGAGGCTCAGTTTAAATATCAGTGCTTTGCAAACTCTAAAGTGCTATATAAATGACTGTGTTATTATAATTGTTTCCATATCCTAAAGAGGCAATGATAAAATAGGAAATCATAAAACTGGCATCATCATCACCAACATCATTGCTAATATTTATGGTGCCAAGTGCTTTACAATCATCTCATTTGATCCTCATAAAAACCCTGAGAGGTAAATGCTATTATTATCTTCCTTTTATAGACAGAGGAAACAGAGACGAAAAGAGGTAAAATGCCTTGCCAAGGGTCACAGAGAAAGAAAGTGTCTGGGATCACATTTGAAACTCAGGTCTGTCCTGAGCCCTTTCTGATCCCAGGATTCTATCCACTGCACCACCTAGCAGTACATTATCCTTTACAGTCAAAGAATTCTATTGCTTTTTTATCTAAGGTACCTAAATCAACTTAAGACCAATTTCTAACCAAAGGTGAATTACCTTCTCATCACACTATAAAAATAAATAAATAAATAAAAGTCTTTCATGCTGCTTGGAGCCTTCATAAGGAAAGAAAGATGGGATTGGGTGATACTGTAGTTCTGTATCCAAAGCTGGATATTACAGGCTAGTCTCTTTTTCTGCTGAAATAAAAATACTGTAAGTTAGGTGGCATGCCACTGGTGAAAACAGCTCACCATATGCCTTTGATTTTGCTGAGAGACATGCCATCTGCTGCCATGCTCAGCAATACTTTCTTTCAAAAATAAGAAAAGGAATGGTAAAAGACAGAGATGAGACCTAAGGAAATGTCTCAGTCATGTGTGGGCTCAGTAAAGATTCATGCTCCTAAACAGACTGCCTGAAGGCAGGTTGTCAATGCTTGGAAGAATCAGCAAAAGTCTCTCTTCCTCCAAGATAGATATCTTCCAACCAAGATAGGTGAATTGAGGAGAGGGCACTTGAATCTTTTGCATCTTGGCTATTTAGAAAATTTTAGGATGAATCCTTTGATTTAAGAGGAAAAACTTAAAATTCCTAGGACAACACACACACACACACACACACACAAACACACACACACACACATGTATATACATATATATAAATATATTTGTTAAAGGGGGTTTAGTAAAAAAAAAAACAGCTGCTCTATTTAAAACTGGAAAAATTGCATGCCAAATTCATTCCTCTGTTCAATGGGTTCACCTTGTGACAACTGGACTGAGTAGGTAGGTAGGTGGGTGGGTGGAGAAGAATAAAGGGCATGAAGGAAAGGGAAACAGGCAAGCAGTTTGTGAGGGGGGATGTATCCTTGGGGAGAAATTTCAAAAATGACTCTTGGGGATTGTAAAATTAAGCAGGTGGTAGAAAATGCCCCTCTGTGTATTAGCTACCCATGATGAATAATAGTGTGATAAATCCAATCTGATGAATCTAAAGGAGGGAGGTAATCTTTTATAGGAATTTGAAAATGGAAATCCTAGTCAAACACACATAGCCAAGTTCCCAGCCATTCTTTGGAGAAATTGGGAAATGAGGCAGTATAAGGTGTTAATTTTAATGACAGTCATTTTACAAGTAATTGTGATTTGTTTGTTTAAAAGACAGGAAGAATCTATTCCTATGGGCTAATTTTTGGCTCAGAAAATACCATATGATCAAGGAAACTGGATGTTTACCAAACTCCCACTGAGGGAAAATGTATGTTTTTAACCTGAAAACTTGGCTGAGGGAGAGAAGTGCAAAACTGCATTCCAAAGACCGACAGTCAAGGTTGACAAGGTTGACAAGTAGCTACTTTACTTAAATATGTCATTACTCAGAATTATAGCTCTATTCAAAAAAAAAAAAGACTATAATGGTGCTGGATTTGGAAGCAGCAGAACCTTGGTTCAAGTCCCTGTTATGCCTTTACTTACCTGTCTGACTTTAGACAAGTCACTTAATGCCCCTAGGCCTCAGTTTCCTCAACTGCAAAATGAAAGAATTGGACTTTGTGATCTTTGAGGGCTTAACAATGCTAACTCTGTGATACTATGATATAATGAATCTAATTATTTAGAGCTCCTAAAACATATAGTGGTTTGGGAAAAATGTTTATTTGAAAACCTTGTTTCCAAGTTATCTAGTGAAAAAAAGAAAAAAATTAATTAAATTATTTAAATTATTTTTATATTTAAATTAAATATTTTTATATTTAAATTTGAAAAAATTATTTTTAAAATTTCAAAATAATTTATTTTAAATAACTATAGCAGGAAAGGAAGAATAACCTCTCATATACAATTTTATGATTCATAATGACTAATTTAAGTAGTATAGAAGTGAATAAGATAGATGCAGAAACTTTCTTCTCCATTAATAAAACCATGAAGAATTTGGTTCAAGCATTTCCTCTAAGATTGGATAGAAAGATAGACAGTTAGCCAGACAGTTGGATGGAGAGATGAATGGATGGATGGATGGATGGATAGATAGATGGGTGTGTATGTTAACCCCTCAGTGCTTGAGACAGAATTCTCAAGGATAAGTTGTAGACAAGCCACTGATCTGTATTATTGAAGAGAGTTTTTCCAGCAGAAGTACCCTAATCCAATAAAATTCTACATCTTGACCTCAAAAAATGGCAGGAAATAGTTAACCACATAATACTAAGTGAAATGAAATGTTGAAGTAAAGCACAAATGCACAGAAAACAACATATTGCTATAACATTGGCTCTGGACCCGTGTTTTTTTGTACCTTCTTCCTTCTGAAAACAATTGTCAGTGTTATAGGGTAATAAAAGGACATTTTAAACAAATTCAAGAAAACACAAATGAATCATAGAAATGGGTTAACATTTCCACACATAGAAAGAGTAAATTTTAACAAGAAATACATAAGCAATGAAATAACAGGATCACTTTCTATCCCAAATTAAAGAAAAGGGAGGGAGAAGAGACAATAAATACAATAGAGAAGAGGTCAGCAAAATACAGCCTAAGCCCTGTTTTTTTTATACAGCCAATGAGCTTGCTATGAATAAAATATATATAAAAAAACTTAACTAGTGACCTTTACAAAACCAGACACAGTGCTAGATTTGGCTCATAGACCAAAGTTTGCTGACCACTGCAATAAGCCGCTGTTAATCTTAGTTTGGTCTTTATAATACTGAATATGTACACTGGGAAAAAAAACAAGAGGATTAAAGAAGTATTGAAGTAGAATCTTTGTGTTAGGCTTGAATTACAACTGAACTTGGAATATTTGGGAGTATTTTAGAAAGATAGGATTTAAGGATGATCATATAATTCAATTTTTTTTTATTTTTTTCAATATGGAAGCAAAGGTATGAAGAGAGTAAAGTACTTGACTAAATCAAATAGGTGATACATAATAGATGCAGGATTCAAACTAAGGGCTTATGACTCCTTATGCAGAATTTTTACTACTTCACCATATTTTTATATGTGTGTTTCTTTATTATTCTAGAAATCCTTCTCTTGGATAAAGGAAACCATCAGGGCATTTCTCATTTGGATAGCCTTTATGTCTCTCTCTCATTATTAATGGCTGTGTTCCTTAATTTGCCTCTACTTTGACCTTCATAGACAGTGCCATGTGATATGTCTGTTCATTTGATCTAAGCAGAAGATTCAACCCTCATCAACACCTTCTTGAATTTACTCTTTTCCTGGAAGGTAAAGATAGGGACTAATACATTACATTGCATTTCTTTCTTCCTAATAACCCTAATAATTTTTTAGACCTAAGGACAATCCAAGCCCACAGATGTATGGCATGAGGGTTCTGAAAAAAAAATCATAAGAATATAACAGTCATAGTATAATGATTGGTAGCCTGTATTTGAAATAATTAGCCAAAATAAAAAAAAATATTTACTAATGTGTTTTTTAAATGCTCTGATGTAAGTTGCAGGTGTAACATACAGTCCCAGCCTACATGCCAAAATATAATCTATCCTAGTGGTGTGATTTTGGAGATGCTAGGAAATTATGCCAGCTCTCCTCCTCCCTAAAATAAAAATTCCCCCATTTGATAATTTATGGATGAATGCTTAGCATAAGTTTTTAAATTTGATGTTTTGATGCCTATTGCATCAAAATTTTAAATGTTTTATTCAAATCAATAAAATAGAAAAGCAGTAGGTTCAGGAGGCTGTGTGGTATATTGGGATTATCAGTGGATTTAGAATTAGGCAGAAAACTTGAGTTTAAACCCAAGTTCTGACATTTAAAATGTAATATCATTTTACTCTTGATACTTTAGTTTCCTCATGCATAAGTTGGGGATAGTAATAATTGTATTACCTACTCTACATAGCTATAGCCAAGCAGTGTTTTGCCTGGCTTAAAATATTAGAGTAAAAAGAAAACTTCAACAACTAGCATGTAAGAGAAAAGATTCTATATACTAAGGAGGATACAGATAAGGTTGAAGAAATAATGCCTGCTTCCAAAGAACGTAATCTTTTATGGCAAATAGTTTGTACCAAAATAAATTTAACACAAAGAATGTTAAAATGCATAGCAAAGGTTCAAAATAGTTAATCAATAAGCACCGTATTCTATAGAGTCAAAACAAACAAAAGAAACTGTCAAAATGAGACACGAAGAATCAGTGCCATGAATAACTCTGGTCCAGTCAGGAGTGATACACAACAAGTGATGTTTATAAAGGCAGGTGTTTTGCCTAGAGCCAGTTATGGTGTTGGGCAAGACCCATAAGAGCCATCCACTTAGAGCTGTTCATGCTTATAGGACATCTTGATTCCCCTTGGGCAAGGTCAGGTGTGACCCATTCTTATAATGAGTCATCCTAAATGACCAAGCTGGTAGACTGGTAGACAAACTGGTAGACAAAAACATGGGGGTTTTAATACAATTTTTTAAAGGTGTAGTTATAAAGTGGAGCGGTTAGAGGTCTATCTATGAATAGCAGAGTGAGTTTAGGCAGGGTCTTGGGGCCACCTAAACTTATCTATATAAGGGTTTAATCAGTGAAGGGTGATGATGAAACATATGCTTCTCTGCTCTCTGTTTCCTGTTTCCTTAGTTTAAGATTTCTAGATGTTTTCTTCCACATACCTGATTGTCAATTCTCTTTGCGAGAAGAGGTCATAGGTTTCACAAAAGAATCCCTGCCTTCAAGGAGATTACTTTCTAATAAGGAAAGCTGTAATCATTCAACAAATGATTACTAAATATCTATTATGGACTAGGTATATAATAGGTACTGGGGGTGCAAATCCAAAAAGGGAAAAAAAAAGAAACAAATCTTACCCTTAATACACTTACATTCTACCAGGTGACATTCTCAAGCGTGTGTTGTGTGTGTGTGTGTGTGTGTGTGTGTGTGTGTGTGTGTGTGTGTGTAAGGAAATAAATACAACATAAATACAAAAATGTTAAATATAGAACAGAAACAGTGTGCACTAACAGCTTGGAATGGATCAAAACAAATTTTCAGTAGAATGAGTCCTGGAGCTCTATCTTGAAAAATATTAGGAATCCTATAAAGTAGAGAGGGGATTTAGGGTTATTCCAAGGGAATGGATGATTAATACAAAGAGGGGATGGGGTACCATAAGAAAGAAGGACAGAGAAAGCTAGTTTGAACAACCCATAAAGTGTTGAGAAAGTAGTATTATATAATGATTGGGATGATAGATAGGGGTCAGACTGTGAAGTACTTTACAATCCAAAGAGAATAGATTGTAGATGATTCCAGTGGCAAATCAGATGTGAAATATGGACTGGAGTGAGGAGAAACTTGAATTGTGAATCACAAGACCAAGTAAATAGCAGAAGCCAAACAAAATAGCAATGGTTTGAATTAAGGTGGTCCTATATGAAAAGAGAGGAAAAGTTATATGCAAGAGATTTGAGGGAAATAGAAATGGTAAGATTTGTTAGGATGTAAGGATATCACAAAAGTTACTGACATGAGATAAAGGGAAGAATGGTGGTAAATTTGACAAAAATAAAGCAATTCAACCAAGGGATGCATTTTAGGGGAGAGATGCTGAGTTCCATTTGAGGCATGCTAGGTTTGAGATCATTCAAAGAAATCCAATGTACAATATTTAACAGGCATTTGATACAGGAAAGCAGCTCAGGAAAGAGACTGGGGCTGAATATATAGATCTGATAATCATCATTATACACAGATTACTCAATCCATGGAAGCTGATGGTTTCATCAATACAGTATAGAGGAAAAAAAGGAGAAATCACTTCTGCCTGGAAGCATATGGAGAGATCATGAAAAGGGTGACATTCCAAGTAGACCTTCCAAGAAATTTCAACTAGAAAAGATATAGAGATAAATTCTAACAGGGAATGATGTGAGCCAAGACATGGAATCATTTGTGGTAGAGTAGGCGAAGGGGTATAAGAGGGATATTTATTACAAGAAGGAGAATAAGCAAAGCTCAAAAAAGAAAGTTTGCTATTATATTGGGGGGTATTCCTGCAAAACTGAATCATGTGTACTTTATCCTATAGATAGTATTAAGTCATTTAAGGAATGTGAAAAGGAAGGCTGCAGAATTGTCTGGGTTTATACTAATGCTTTAACTTCCATTTATACTTCAGTGTGAAGGATGCATATAATAAAGTTTTGCTATGGAGATAAAGCATTGGAGATCAGCATGTTGGAAACCTAAGGGAATTACTCTCAGTACTTGAAATTTTACATCAAGAAAGCTTATATAAGAAATTCACAATTCATTTTGAGGAGAAGAATACATTTACACTTCCATACACACACATACATACATATATATATATATACATATATATATATATATATAAACATATGTATACACACACATAGGGATGGATATATAGAAGGATGGATAGATAGATACATAGATAGATGATAGATAGATAGAATAGATAGATAAAACAATGTGAATAGTAAATAGTAAATAAGATCATATTGAATGAGCAGAGGTCAGTCACTAAAGAGCACAGGTTTAGGATCAAGAAACAAGTTTAAGTATTACTCCTAAAACATTTATCAGATGGGAAGCCTTGGAAAAATCACTTTGCATCTCTCAAACTCATCAGAAAATGGAGCTAATGATATGTATATTGCTTACATCAGAAGGATGCTGTGAAGAAATTATTAAGCATGATATGAGCAGTTAGTATTATAAAAGAAAGACAGAAAGAGAGATGAGAAACAGAGAAAGAGATAGCTTTGAAGTGAGAAGACTAGGTTCAAGCCTTGTTTTGTACATACACACATACACACACACACACACACACACACACACACACACACACAATAGTTACAAATTTAGGCAAATCTCCAAACCTCTTAGGGACCTTGACAATATATTTACTATATATTTACTATAATTTATAGTATAATTTACTATGATTTTCAAATTAGGTGTTTCAGTTTTATATCTCTATCCCTAGTAACTACCATAGTGTTGTGCACATGGAAGATGCTTAATAAATAATCGTTGATTGATTGATTTATATCTGAGAATTTGTTTGACAAAAAATTTTCACTCTCTTATGAATCTACTATGTCTGTGTGTGTGTATAATCACATCATTAGATATCACCCCAAAATCTTACAGAGGTTTTAAAATTTAATATATTATGAAAACAACATTGTTGTCATATCCAAATGCTTGGTGACTCCATTTAGTGTTTTCTTGGCATATCACTTCAGTGGTTTGTCATTCCCTTCTCCAGTTCAATTTACAGATGATGAACTGAGTGAAAAAGAGTTAAGTGATTTTTCCTGGGTCACATAGCTAGTAAGTGTTTGAGATCAGATTTGAACTCAAAGAAATGAATCTTCCTGAATCTAGACCTAGTGCTCTATCTACCACAATTCCCATCTGCCTTAAGACAATATGTGTGTGTGTGTGTGTGTGTGTGTGTGTATAATCACATCATTAGATGCTGATACATTAAAGTAATTGATTGTACTGTAGATGTATCACAATAATCTGAAGGAGAATTCCTTTTCATGTTTAACATTAAAATTCAGTAGCAACATAAAAAAGATGTATAAAAATTCATTACATGCAGCAGTCCCCTAAAGAAAACAGTGGCCCCAAAAATGTTTATCATAATAGCTTAGGCCCTATGGTAAGTTTTGGATTCTAGCATGTTTTAGGAATAAAATTTCAAGTCATCTATAATTTTAATAAGCATTCTATCTATACTTTCATCCCAGTCACTGACAAAAATGTTAGATGTCACAGGGCAAGGTCTTTGTACAATCCACTAGACACCAAGGTACCCTAGATTCATAAATTCTGGGTTCTAGTTTCTAGTTCTAATTCCATCATAAAATATTATTGAAATGAAAAAAATAACACTATAAGGTACATATTTTATACTTAGCAGATTTGTCTATATTAAGAAAACAAAAGATATTCTCTTATTTGAAAGATGCAGGACTCAGAGGTAGATGTGGTCAGAAGGTGTAAGTCTCTATCAAAATTATTTACAAATTTGATTAAATATCTGAAATGCCTAAAAATGCATTCCATGGTGATAATAGATTAAATATTTTCAAAATTCCTCTTTAGTTCTTACTTGTAAATAGATAAAGTTTATTTTAAAAAAGGTTGACCCAGCAAGAAACAACAGACCTGATCATGTTCTCTCCAGTACTTTTTGTCTTATCTACCATCCTTGCACCAGGAGCACTAAATTTTAATTAAAGTCTTCTGTGGGATGGTTCTACACCAGTACTTAAGATCTTCTTCATTCTGCTCTCATCTTTATCCTTCCATGTGGTAATAGTTTATGGGGTTTTTTTTTTCCTTCTTCCTTTTGCTCTCTGGCATGTGAAAGAAGACAACTGAAAATGTAAAGTCATGAGAATTCAATTAGTAAATCCTTTCATATTAAAGTAGCTTTGCTTTTCAGATTTTGATCAATTGGTATTTCTAGGTAGGACTGGATTTCTTTCTTTGTTTGTTTGTTTTATCTCTACTAACAGAATTGTATGCTTTGTACTCCAGATTGGGTTAGTGAACTACAAAGAATGTTAAGAAAGAAGGTAAAGGGGGAAAAAAACTGAAAAGTACTGACACCAGTCATGTATCTTCTGTATATTCCTGAGCTTATCCCCTCTCCCAGTCATCAACCTAGTTCAAGCCTTTATCACCTCTTGATGAGGAAATTACTAGAGCCTTCTAATAGGTCTTCCTACCTCTTCTTTCTTCCTTTTCTATTACATCCCACAAAGCTGTCAGATTAAGAAAACATAGATCTTCAAGAGTTCCATATTACTTCTAGTGAAGACCAACCAAAATGATTCCTCTTTATCTATTATCCTTTCCCATTAACCTAGGCTGTTTAACTGCTATTGGGACTTGAATGGGATGGAAGTCAAATCCATTCCTTCTGATGAGATGGAGAATCACATCTTCTCTGCCACTGCCTTCTGAGTTCTTCCAGCATTCACCATCTATCCTGGTTCTGTGGCAACCAACAGTCACCCAGTGCCATTAAGTGTACTATTTGTAACTTAAGGATCTCTGACCCTAACTTTCAATCCCACCAATAAAGTCTACAGATGTCTAGTCTTTCCATCATCCCCACAAAAGTTTCTTCTACAATTAGAATGTGTATACCTAGAGAATAAGGATCAACTTAATTTTTCTATTTGTATTCCCCACAAAGAAACAAAAGTAGTAAGAACTTGAAGATCCTTTTTCAACCCTTTGTTCAGGATAAAGTACAAAATCATTTACCTGGTTCTTAAAGTCCTTTTTAAACAAGATCTCACTAAACTTTCTGATCTAATTCATATTACTTCTTCTCACACAACTCTCTGTTCCAGGAAAATTAACCTTCTATTTGTTCCCATTTCATGATGTTCTACCTTCTGTCTTTGGTGACTATATAGGAGCAGACTTTCAAGGTTAGAATTTACTGTCTCCTCACCTCTGCCTCTTAGAATTCTCATTTTCAATCAAAATGCACTTCAGCTGACTCCTAAACAAGAGTGCTTTCTATGGCACTCTTAATTTTTAGTGTTTTCTGTCTTATGAAATTACTTCATATAAAATATGTGCACCCATGGCTGTTGTTGTGTATTCACAAGGATCTTTATAGATGTAGTTCAATGGAATGTGTGAGTCTAAAGTCTTCTTTCTCAACCTTCTCTAAAGATAGATTTTGATTCCTGCCAGGAGGAGAGCAGAAAATTGAGGCCATAAGTCTATCTGCACTGCTCTTCAATGGGGTTGAGGGAGGAGGAAGGATTGCAGTAACCAGGGTAGAATTTTATCAGTCTTTATCTCTCTAATCTTTTTTGGTATAAAGGAAATGACCTTCAAATTCAAACCACTTTCTTGATCAATATTTCTTTAACTATATACCAAAAGGTTTGACTTCCCACCAAGTGCTGGTTACAAAAAGATATATAATGAATAGGTGTTAAATTCATTTATGCAAGCTGATTGTAAACAGAAGTCAGAGAAATTATGCATGCAGAATAAAGCATACTAGATAATATAAAGAGTGAATTAGCTCTCTCACTAAAAGTGAAGTATCTCACTCAATCACAAGAGAGTCCTTTATCTCACCCAGGGGAAAATTATACCAAATCCCTAAAATAGTAAACTGGGGATAGGGACATGATCTAAGCACCAGTTCCTTTACCTTTCACTTTCTCTCCCTTCAGGAAATTGTTCCATAGTCTCTGAAAGCTGAATGACAGAAAGACAATGATCTCTCCCCTTCTAAGCTCTTGTCAACTCTTCCCCTGATCCAGGCATAAAATAACAAATATCCATTTTGTATCAGTAAGGATATACTTATTCAAATGAGTTTATGTGTTTATATCTTATATCCCACTAGTATAACATAAAGTCAAGGCAAGAGTGTTTAGATTTTTATCTTTGTATTTTTGAAGCCTAGCACAGTGTCATACAGTCGATGTTTCTTAAGTGCACACTAAATTGAATTGAACAGCAGAGCAAAGGAGTAAGAGAATTTAATAAAATAGTGAATGAACAGGGAATCATTAGCATTGAGGATATTGAAAAATTATACTTCTAAATAGTCAGGAAAGTATCCATAGAGGTGATATAGAAAGGAAGAAGATTGGGTAGTTAGATGATACAGTGGATAGAGCACCAGCCCTGGAGTCAGGAGTACCTGAGTGCAAATCCGGCCTCAGACACTTAATAATAGCTGTGTGGCCATGGGCAAGTCACTTAACCCCCATTTGCCTTTCAAAAAAAAAACCTAAAAAAAAAAAAGAATGGAAGATGTGAGATTGGTACTTTCTTTTGATACTTTGCCAAAAAAGGGTATTTTGATTTGAGGAAAAGGCTCCAAGGAGGGTCAAACTGGCATGATGCATAGAAAAAAATATATAGCATTGCTTCTAATCCATCAAATTTGTACAGTGCATAGGACAAATTTGGATTAGATTAATGGATGTTGATTCTAATGTACAAGATCTCAACCCCAATGTGATATAAACTTAAATATGAAAAAGGAGAGACAAAGTAGCAGCTGGGGCAAACTCACATATGCAGTTCCCCCCACACCATAACCTCATCACCCCAATGCTCCACTGTCAAAGTTAGATTTGTGAGAGTCAGGTGGCACACTTTGTACTTCTGGGGCACTTGACTAGTGCCCTATTTTCGGACTGGGGTTTGCAAAGACTGAACTGGGTAAAGACTATACTGGAAAAAAGTTCATGTGGCCTTGATGGAGTAAGCCTTTGTTCCTGTTTAGCTATGCAGCTGCAACCCTGACCATTGATGTTTTCAAATTGCTCTTGATTCTTGATGAGTGATAATTCCCTGTGGCCAATTTACAAATTATAATAAAAGCCTAGAATTCCAGATTAACTTTTCCTATCTTGCTAGCACACAAAGCTTATGCTTCTTCCCCAAAGAGAAGGAAAATGCCTAACAAGGGCCTTGGGATAAGTTGAATGTGGAAACAGGATAAAATGTGTAGTCATTATTACTTATAATTAATGCTTCTGCCTTGGCTATGTATTTAGTAAAAATAATTTATCTGAGTAGTGTCTAAATTATGACACAAGTGAATGAATTAAGTAATAAGAAGGGGAAGAAAAGGAAAAATTCCTGTCAAGTAAGTGGGGCAGAACTAGAAATTTAATGAAGAGTACATCTAGATAAGAGACTGGGACATAATAGTAACATAGCCATTGAAGCAGAGTGCTGAAAGATCTGTATGTTATAAAAAGAGCAATCTTCTCTAGGGTCTTGAATATGATAGGATTCATAGATTATCACACTTATGATAATAGCAATCCTTTTCATCAGTCAGTTCCTGACAAAGGAAATGAAAAATGATTGGTAGGAGGCTAGAGTTACAGAATTAGGATTGGTTAAGGTTGTAGTAGTACTTTTTGATATTGTTATCTCTTGTCAGGGATAGGTATCAGATATAATTTTAAGAAAGTAAGTTATTTTAGATATTAGGTTATTCAGTAAGCACACCTGAATAACTTCCAAAGTGATTGAAAGAAATGCTTCTAGGAAGCATAATGGCAATGAGCCTGGAGTCAGGATGACCTGAGTTCAAATGTAGTCTTAGACCTTCACTAGTTGTGAAGACAAGGCACTTGACCTCAGTTCACCTCTTTCCTTAAATACAAAAGAGGGATAATAATAACACCAACCTCAAAGAGTTTTGTAAGAATCAAATGAAATACTTAGAAAGCACTTAGAGCAGTATCTGGCAAGAAATAGGTTCTAGGTATATAGTTATTCCCTTGACTTCTTTTACTATTTGGAGGTAATGTAAGGAATATGAGATATGGAAGAAGGGGGTATAAATAAAGATAATTTAGAAGAATAATTGAGATTAGAGTTACCAGATACTAAGAGATAAAAAGTGACTCAGTCAAAAGACCAGCTATGTGATTCAAGTGACACTTGAATCTAGTATTTTCTTCACTGTATAACTCCTTACAGTAATGAAATCATAGGTCCACATTATAAATAAAATAACCAAAAAAAGCTTAAGATTAATGTTACCTACCTTCCAAGTTTGCCTTTGATTGATATATTGTTATATTTTGTTTCATTTTTACTAAATGTGTACATATCTATGAATACATAGAAGAGATAAATTGAAGATTTCTGATTGGTTGTGTAAATAAAAAGATATTTATTGTGCTCACTATATGCTAACCACTGAGTTAAGAACTTAGAATATAAATAGTAAAAAAAAAAAATAATTCATCCTTGAAGACCTTTTCTAATGGAAAAAAAAGACAGAAAATAGGGGAAGTGATGACAAAAGAGGGGTATTTGGCAATGTGAAGATAAAAATGGAGTCATATCCATAGGTAACTTCAGGTAAATGGTGAGGTAGCCTGGACAGATGATTGTTTGGGCTATGAAGCTTAGTATCTAACTATAATTATAAACTGTTATCAGGGAATTTAAGAATAATGTACTAGAATATCACACAAGACAGAATGAACTATTTTAACTACATATTTTTGCCTAAACAAAATAAATGCTGTTAAAATTAGAAATAAAAATGATAACTGAGAAAAAAATCTTTGAAGCAAGATTCTCTGATAATGATCTCATTTTCAATATAAAATTTAATTTCAGAACTTAATTATTACAAATTCTTGTGTATATCTATTCAACCAAGAATCAAATATCAGTCTAAATCATAGCAAATATACATTAAAACAGAAAAGATAACTCATGAAAAAGTGCTAAGGGACTTGCTTCTTCTCCATAAGAAACATTTTGCATAGTCAGTTCTCTTTTTGTACCACTGTATAAATCTTCTAAGATCACTGACAACTAATAAACAATATTTTTACCTCTCCATTCCATTTGAATTCTTCTGTTGCCTCCAAAATATAAAGAATATTAATTGGAGAACCTAAGGCATTACCATCGCCACTCTCTTTTCTTTGCATTTAAAACATTTCATAAGCTTTATAATTACATTTGAAATTTTTGTCTTCATTTGTATTCTCATCTGGGTGGTATTTCAAGATGTATTTGAACATGCCTCTTTTTAGTTCTTCCTGGAAGGTGTTGGATGTTACCCCCTAATACACACACACACACACACACACACACACACACACACATACACACACACACACACGTACACACATATATATATACATATATATGTATATATATCATATAAAATAATTAATATATATTATAAAATGCTGAAATAAATTATATACATAATTTATTTCAGCATTTTATAAATTTGGAAAGAGAAATTCACTGTATGTAGGTACCAAAATTCCCATGTCTGTGGTGTGAAATAGGACTGCCTAGAGCTAGTCAGAACATTGGGGAGCAAGTGGAAGAAGAGGATATGGTAGTGGGGAATCTTGTACACAGAACTCAGGCAGTGTTACCTTCCACTCTCTTGTCAAATCTTCTAGAAATTTCCCTGATGATCTCTTTTCCAAGGTTCAAATTTTTAAGAATAAAAGTCATTTCTTAAATCGTAAATGGTCAAATGAAATGAGCAGGCAGTTTTCTAAAGAAGAAATCATATCTCAATAGTTAAATGAAAAAATGCCTCAAGTCACTATTAATTGGAGAAATAAAAATTAAAGCAACTCTTTGGTTCTATTCCATACCAATCTGATCAACAAAATAGATACAAAGAAGGGAGAATGACAAATATAGTATGGTTCCAGGAAAAAGACTGTATTATTGTCCTGTTGATGGAGCTGTGAGTTGATCTAGTCATTTTAACAATTTGGAACTATGCTTTAAAAAGCTACTAATACTGCTGTGATCTAGTAATACTACTACTAAACTTATAACTCTCACCCATTTTTTAAATGGTAGAATTATTTTCGTGGTAGGAAATAACTAAACAATTAGGAGGAACTTATCAACTGGCGAACCAAATTATGGCATACGAACATAATGGAATTCTATTTTCTCAAAGAAACAGTGCTACTTCAAATAGTAAATTTGTATGAAGTGATGCAGTATGAAGTGAGCAGAAAAAGCTGATCATTTTATAGATTTTACAATTATGAAGCTATGCAAAGTCAACTTTGAAAGACACAAAAACTCTGATCAATAAAATAACCAACCATTATTCCTGAGGAACTATGATGAACCATGCTACCTACCTCTTGACAGAAAGGTGGTAGAAGCAGGTTACAGATTGAAGCAAATAGTTCTTGATATGGCCAATATGGAAATATGTTTTACTCAACCATAAATGCTTAAAGAGTTTTGTTTTTCTTTTTGTTCCCCTGATGGAAGGGTGAGAAAAAGGATATTTTTTGTTCTTGAAAATTTTAAATTAAATTTAAAATCTAATAATATTCATGCATTATTGAAACTCTTAATGACAATTTAGACCAAATGTAGTATTTGACCTCTTAATTTGAAAGCTTCTAAATGATAGAATGTGAGTAGTAGTGTTTCAGGAGATCCATGATAAAATTCTAGTTCTATCTGTCACCAGGAACATGATATTGAGTAAATCAGTTATAAGAATTACAATTTTTTCCATGTATAAAATGAGATGATTGGATTAGGTCATTGCTGATGTCCCTTCCAGTTCAATCTGTTCCCTCATGAATGTGTTGATCTTTTTCTAACCCAAGTCAGGACACAAGGTCCACTAGCAAAATTCTTTTGGGTTTTAATATGTATTTTTTTCTTTCAATTACAGAGAATAATTCTTTAATTTGGTTTTATTAGTTAATTCTCCAATCTTTCCATATGCCAGTTGTTCTTTCCATTTGCCAGTCCAGGAATTTTCAGGACAATATTGTTCTTGTTTAATGATTATATTTAAAGATATATTTGGCTAAATGCCTAGAGACCCTTGGGTCTTGGGTGCCATATAAACACAATTAATTAGTAATTCTTGTGCCAAGATCTCATCAGTGGCACCAAGAGGTTAGGTGCCAAAAGAAAGCAGAAGGTGGAGAGAATTTCACCAATTACAAATGCATTTCAGTCTTTTAGCATACTGTAACCCAAAAGTAAAAGTATAATATGTTTCTTAGTATTACCTGGTAATACTGAGATCCCTTATAAATTTTATAGCAGTTTACTTTTGCAAAAAAAATCCATGGTTATTAAAAAATTTCTTTCTTATAAGGATTTCATTAGGTTATTAATATAGTGTCATTGCTCCCATTTTACATATAAGAAAACTGAGATCCATAAAGTCTGAGGGAGTTAATTGCCTAAAGCCAGTCAATAATAAAATAGAACTAAGGTTCTCTTGAATCCTAGCCATTTGCTTTCTCCTTTAGAGCACACTGCTTTTGTAAGAATGAATGAGAGTTTTGCCCATCTACCATTCATTTTCTATCATGAATACATTGCAATTGCTTTGAACTCACAAACACTTGGATGAAATTCAAACTCGCTTTACTCATTTTCAAATTGATACAAATGTCTAAAGACAATGAGGTGATGATGCATGGTATTTTTATACTCAAGAACTAAAACACAGGTTTTTCATTCTTAACCCTCCCAGAATCCTGTTACCCTCTATCTAATAACAGTCTAGTACCCAGTCTCACTACATCTCCTACTCCAGCTACCCCTTTCTAAGTTATGCCAATTTTAGAAAAAATGAATTGTGTAGCTCATCCATGTTGGTCAATTTTTTTCTTTTCTTAAGATTTCAAAATGTTGGCCTAAAGCAAATACATTATGAATGCATGACACATGTAATTTCTTGAATGCCACAAAATCTAAGGATGGTCCAAAATCAACATAAGCCTTTTGAGTACAGAGGTCTACCTTGGGACCTGTACATTAGCTGATCTATTTGTATAAACACATGTTGTCAGCCAGCTCCTTATCAGCTCTACTGCAGGAAAGGTTGTGGAGAGGGAGTTATTCCATGATGTGCAATCACTTGCATTCAGAAAATGGACTTTAATTGAGCAATTTTTCAGATGGTTGAAATTGAATTGGTATTTCCCTGTGCTAAGAACACTCATTTTTGCCTAAATTGTTTCTCCTCTTTTGGAGAAACCACCATCTAAGAAGAAATTCATGTGGCCTGAGAATTACAGGTATTTAGGGTTTAGGGAAATCCCATGAAATATCCATTCAGGCTTCTAGATATTCATCCCCCCACTCCCCAACTTGGTAGCAATGGATGTATTTGGGTGCAAAAGGAGGAATTATGCCCTCCATTTTAATTTAGGTTTTATGGAGATTTTTTCCCAAAAATATTATAGTATATGTTGAGTATAGAAATTCATGTCTTCTTCAGAATGTTTCCCCAAAGGCATTTTCTGTCTGGAGCATCAAATATTAGGGGAAAACAAAAGAGTAATGAGAGATTAATATCATATTTTCAGTCCCCCCCCCTTCAATTATCTGTCCATCCTAAAGTTTCCTCCATACTGTATCAAGATTAAGGAACTGATTCTAACAGTTCTGTCAAAAGTAGAGAGTATGGAGATTTAAGCATTGCATCTTAATTATGGCTGATTCTTTCTCCTTTGTTCTGCACCAAGTTATTTCAAGAGAAGGAGGAGACAAATGTGAAACCCATAAGTCTGATCTCATTATCTGTTACTTTAGATTTGGGGTTTGATTTAGTATCTCTATCAAAGACTTTGAGAAAACTAAGTCTTTTATCTTCTTTAAATAAATTCATTCCTTGATGCACAATTTACCTTTTTGGCAGTTTTATGATTCATAACAATGACTTTTTTAAAGTTATGCAATATTCAGGCTTCTCTCTACCCACTTACCTCCTTACATTTATAAGCAAGAGCATTTTCGTTAGTGATCTGTACAGGAAGGGAACAGAAGATGTTCACAGCATTTAAAAAAGCAAACAAACTATCTTTTCTTATTAGAAATGATGGTGAAGAGAAGAGCAAAATATTTGACATGCTCTATATGAAAAAAGTGGCATTTGAATATCCTTTTACTATAATAGGATGACCTATGTGGCAATTATATTTGCTGTAGATTCATTATACTTTCCATCTATTCATCCATTATCATATAGAACACTTATCACCATATATCCCAGTGTACAAATTTTGATGCACTTTTCAAAATAGTGTTGACCAGCATGCAACAGGAGTCAGTAAATAGTCACTAATGGGAAAGAAGTCCCATAGCACTTTTGCTATTTGGTTGCTTCTGGCTACAATCCATTAAAATTCAGTTGATGGCAAGGAGAGGAGACAGGAGAACACATGGTAGTCTAACAGATGGTGTTCAGTAGGATCAGTCCCCTGGGTAAAGGTGCTATGAACTAAAAAGGCTATATGAGAATTTATGTTTTATATCCCACAATTCCCCAACTTTATCCCAGGAGTAAAGCATTGTTGGAGGGGAAAGCAGGAGATGGGAAAAGATCATAGAATAAGCACTTGGCTGAAGTGGCAGCATGATAAATTGATAGTTCCAAAGTTAGTATCAGGAAGCCCTGGATTCAAGTCTTGACCAAGACATTGTTAACTAGATCACTGAACCTCTCTGAGCCTCAAATTCCTTTTCTAAAAATGGAGATAGTAAGAGTAGTGATCAATCTAACAGTTGTTCTTTGCTTTGTTTTAGTGAAAATTAAATGAGCTAACAAAATGCTTTACAAATCTTAAGGCAATATATCAGTGTGACCTATTAGGTGAAGCACTATTATGATATAGAATGCCAATATTTGAAATCCATATCTGGAGTAATAATTACAGGATGTATAAGTACAAGAGACACACCATATAAGGAAGCAAAAAATGTTCAGAGTAAGAAATGCTTCCCCTGGATAAAAGGATCAATCAAAATAGAATAATTCTTATAGTATAGAAACTTCTGCTAGACATGGAATTTATCCTTTAAAGAAGAGGAAGAGTATATGTTTATCTTCTCTTCTCTTCCCTTTGACACAAAACACCACTTCAGACATCCTGAGTTATTCGAATCCTGGAGGTTGTTTAGTTTGTTTGGGCTATTTTCATGGTATTTATATTCAGCTGATTTACAGGTCCATAAACATTAATACTTAAGTTATATGTCATAAATATATACAATGCATAAGGCATATGCATTTTGTTTCTATGTATGAAATACACATATCTATATGCTCACACTTGTGTATGCATATAGATATGCATGTAATTTAGGTAAATAGGTAGCTTAATAGATGTGGATATTAATATTATAATATTCCTATATTAAGAGAGTTTCTCTTTCAATAAAGATCAACTACTCCACAAATTCTGGTCTTCCAGCATTTTCTAGGGTATTGAAAAGTTAAATGAGTTCATCAGATTCACACAAACCCAGTGTGGAAGGGATAGAATGTGAACTCCAAAATTAGTTCTACTTATCTATTCTGTCTAGTTTTTTCTTATCTAATAAGTATAGAATAATTCTATAGTGATTATTGAACTGTCCTACCTTGATTTCGTTATGACAAAGAGATAGCTCTGGGTTCTCCAAGTTTATGCTAATGCAGGCATACTTCAGAGATACTGTGGATTCAGTTTCAGATGAACACAATGAAACCAATTATCACATTGAGGTATCATGGGAACTTTTTGGTTTCCCAGGACATATAAGAGTTATGCAGTATCTTGTAATCTAGTAAGTGTGCAATAATTTTATGCCTAAAATAATGTACATACCTTAATTTAAAAAGCAATTTATTGTTAAAAAAAGGTTAACCATCTCTTGAGCCTTCAGGAAATCATAATCTTTTTTGCTGGTAGACAATCTTACTTTGATGTTAATGGCTGTTGACCGAAGAGAGTGATGACTGCTCAAACTTGGGGTAGCAATGGCAATTTGTTAAACTAAGATTAAAATGAAGTTTGATGCATTTATTGACTGACTTCTTTTCACTTCAACACTTAGAGGCCACAATAGATTAATAATAGGCCAAATTTCAATGTTGTTCTGTCAGAAAATAGGTAGACACAAGGAGAGAGAGAGAAATGGCTGGTAGAGCAGTTTGCTATCTTATGTGGGAATAGTTTGTGGTGCTCCAAAACAATTACAATAATAACAAAAAGGTGACATTACAGAATTACATAATAGTAATTGAGGAACATGAGATATTGTGAGAATTACCAAAAAGTGATTCAGAGACATAATATGAGCAAATACTATTAGAAAAATGGCACGAAAATATGCTCAGCCCAGAATTGCAAATACTTTCAATTTGGAGAAAGAAAAGAGAGAGAGAGAGAGAGAGAGAGAGAGAGAGAGAGAGAGAGAGAGAGAGAGAAGAAGAAGAAGAAGAAGAAGAAGAAGAAGAAGAAGAAGAAGAAGAAGAAGAGAGAAGAAGAGGAGGAGGAGGAGGAGGAGGAGGAGGAGGAGGAGGAGGAGGAGGAGGAAGAGAAGGAGGAGGAGGAGGAGGAGGAGGAGGAGGAGAAAAGGAGAGGGAGGAAGAAAGAGCTATATTCACAAAACACATTAAAGTAAAGAAATATGCCAGTAGAGTCAAAGTTCTGGCAGTTCTATCAAACTGTAAATATTTCTAGTCTAGTCCAAGGGATATATTATTATAATGTAGTCCAAAAATCATCCTCACTAAGTTGAAATTCATTACCAGTTTGTCTGTAAGATAGTAGTTTTAATGACAAATGCATACTATCTACTTAGGTATACAGAAGGTTGAAATCTGCTTGAATGGAAGTAGTCTCACTAATGAAATTACAAAATCTTAAAGTGTTGAGAATCATGGAAATGGGGATCTAGGTGAGATGATGTAGATTACTATAGGATTAAAGATTTGCCTATATGTTATGTAAAGCAGTCTTTTTATATATCATGGACTCCTCTTTCAGCCTATGAAATCAATGCATCCCTTCTCAGAATAGGGCTTTTATAAGCATAAAATAAAAGATATGGAATTACAAAGTAAATCAATTATAATGGAATATAATTAATGTATTGAAAATAAAAGTTCATGGATTATAGTTTAAGAATTCATACTTTATAGATGCAAAAAAGGAAAATAGTGAAGAAATAGTTCTAATAGGCACTTGGCTATATTGTAACATCATTCAGTAAACAGTTTTATTAAGTATCCACTATATGTCATTCACTGTACTAATTACATTAATAAGATAAATTAATAAGAATTATCAAAGGATTCTACATGGGAAAATTTTAAAATATGTTGACTGACCCATGATCTACAAATTGGTAACTTTTCAATTGAGCTTATTTTCTCATTTCTCATATTTTGGTATACTTTTATCAACATCTGTTTCTTAACTATGCTATGGGAAAACATCCTCCCAAACTAGCAGTACTCTTCTCTGACTATGACTCATATAGTATTTAGGCCCTTGGAACTCTTCCTCTTCACTAATTTGCTTTTTGAATCTACACCACCAGACCAATGCCCCCTTACTTTTCTATAATTGACCAAGCTAAATTACCAGATATGCCTGAGTGCCAGAAGATACTGGTTATCTTTTTCTCATCCTCAACCATGGTCCAAATATTTTCCTTCCTGGAATCTTTGTTGCTATTCAAGAAACAGCCAAGACCATTCAAACATTACTCTCCAGAATTTGCCATCCTCTCCCAACATAGGAATCTCTACTTTGAATTTTCAACTCCTGTCTTGTCTTTTACCATGAGAATGTAAGCTTCCTGAGACAAAAATGCTTAGGTTATAATTGTGTCTCCAGTTTTTAGATAGTGCCTGGTACATAGTATTTCTTGATTTGAATTCATTTGATAATTTTCCATCCAGATTCGTGAACTTCCTGAAATTTATACATGCACCCCTTGGTAGTCTGTAGATAACAAGGGAAGGAAGGAAGGAAGGAAGGAAGGAAGGAAGGAAGGAAGGAAGGAAGGAAGGAAGGAAGGAAGGAAGGAAGGAAGGAAGGAAGGAAGGAAGGAAGGACTTTTAATATCTGCTAAGAACTGAGATACATATATCTCATTTGATACTCATAATTTCTCTGGAACAAAGGTACTATTATTATCCATATTTTATAGTTAAGGAAACTGGAGTAAATAAAATTTAAGTGAATAGCCCAAGGTTAAACAGGCCATAAATGTCTACAGCTAGATTTGAATTCTACCACTATTCAGTTGCCTATCCCTCCTTCTCTCTTTGACTCATACGCTGTGCTGGATTTTGACCTCTTTGGTCACAAACTTCTTTGGTGACATATATGTCTCTGCTTTATACACTAATCTTGCCCATGTCCCAGATAATTTCATGAGGATTTGAGAAGAGAGAAAGCCTCCTTTCCTTTAGACTTGGCAAAGCATCAAACCCTATCTAGTACCTTCCCCCAGTTTCCTTAATTCTCTGGCTAAGTAGAATTACAGCATACTACCACACCACACAAAGTAGAATTCTTTCTTATGCTTGTTCAACATGCTGATGAATTTTTTGTCTCTTGTGAGTCTTCGATCTCTTCACCACAAATACTTTCAATGTCGTAAATCTCTGAACTGGGTCATTAAATGGCTTAAATCATCAACTTCTCCTACTTATATGAGTTGAATTTCACCAAATCTCCCCAGTGAATTCAATGATGCTTTTCTAAAATTCATCCCTTGGTTTCTAGTTACATGATTTTTTTTTTACTTTTTGTGTTTTACCCTGTCTAAAAACAGTTGCATACAAATGAGCTGAGGGAGCACAGTGCCCTACAGCTCTACCCATTAATCAGTTCTCAGAAGTCCTCCATCTCAATCTGTGTCTTTGAAAACTGTGCTAATTCATACTCCCATTTTATCAATTTCTAGCATATAAAAGCTCTTTCTCTATACATCTAAACAAATCATTTATACACAAATGAGAAATTTCCTACATCCTTTACATTTTTTAGTGCCACAGTTCATATTCAGTCCCAGAGTACTCTAATTTCTTCTGCCATCTATTTTTCTTTGCAAATATTTTAAGTTTTGTGAAATTAAAGAACTCCTTCCTATCATCCTTGATCCTTTCAGGCATCAAAATGTGAATATATATATATATATATATACATATGATGTGACACCCCCATGGCTCATAGCAACTGCTTAATTATTCCTTTCTGACAAATTATATACTTTTCCAAGTGAGTTAACTCTTTTTCTTCAAGCAGAAATACTTTTTCTGACCCTTTCATTCCTATACTACAATTTTTTGAAAGCTAAGTACTTTAAAGAGACAAACTTTGTATATTCTTTAGCTGAATATATGGAAGATATTTTGTTGAGGAGAGTCTTTAAAGTGGCATTTACTGAGTCAAATAAATTCAAACATAAATATACACATGTGCACATGTGTGTGTTTCCGTGTGTGTGTATAGTCATCAAATAAAATTGTTTCCCTATATTTTTCAGGTAAATTTGGAATTGAAATAGCAATATCTTCTGTGGAATATCACTTGGAAAAGTCTGTCCACTCTCATCAAATATTCTCATAAACAATACTCTTAGTGCACATACACATTGTTCTGAGAAAAATCTTAATCAGATGGGAAAATAAACCTGTCATGTTGGCAATTAATTATTGTTCTCTTCCTTACTTTGTTGTGACAAGGTCTGGTTTGTTTGCTTATTATTTATTATGCCTTTTATATCTTCCTTTTATTCCAATAACTTAAGAATCTTCCTCTCAATCCTCTCAAATTTGTGTTATAACCAATAGAGAGCTCCTTCCTAATAAGTGGTATTGACCTAATGCTTTTTCCCATCCTTTTTTTCAACTTTGATGCCATTTTCTCTTCAAGAATTTTGAATTTCTGAGCTTAATCGAGATATGGTACTTCCACTGTTCTTAATGGCAAAAAAGTTTCTTACAAAGCTTTACAGATACTTTTCATCATTCATTTTTTCCTTGTCCTCTTCCAGTTTCATCCCTGAATGACCTCAACTTCACTTGAGTGGATTTTTTGCCTAAACTCTATACAAAGTGATTTTTCAGTCTACCACTTCATGTGGTTTTTATGTTATTCATAATCTTTCACCATGTTTCTCTATAAGGTTTTACAAATGAGATTATATACTAGCATGTATTACCTTTGTCTTTTATATCTCTCTGCTTCAAAAATAATTCAAATGCTTGCTTACTGGGGAGATTTTTAGACTTTTTGGTCTTCCTTTTATAGCAGTGGTTAAACTTCTATATGAAATTACTTTAATCAATGCCATTTTCTTCTGCCATTTATCTTCTATTTTTGGCATCAATGTCTTACTTCATTGAGTCAAACTAGAGCTGCTTATTTAAATTCTATTTATTTCCTTATTATGATTCTTATTCTAGAAGCACAATTTTTATCTTTCTTCTAACAAGTTCATAAACTGACTATATAAAATAATTGTTTCAGCAATGATTCCACACTATTACTGAGTAATTTTTCTATTAAAATACAATAAATTATTTTTTATGTTGTTCAATTCTTGCTGTGTATAAGCCTTAGCAATTCTCTTCCAGATGAAAGCATTCATGACAGTATACAAGTTCTGTATAATCTGAGTTTGGGCTCTCATTCCTTTCTTGTAAATCAAATTTTGATTTATTTTCACTCACTTATTCAATTCAGTAAGTATTCATGTACTGTATCCAAGTATATTCATGTAATGTGAAGGGGGGGTGGGTTAACTTGGGAAATGAAGACAAAAAAGTAAATAGTTACCTATCCTCACAAAACTTATATTCTATTATACATGATCTATGCCAACTTATGCCTGGAAATCATTAAGCATCAAGATACATATTAATTAAATTTGGAGGGCCTTATCAGTTTCTTGATAGCACATACATAATCTTTATCACCTGTGACAGTTGCTGGCAAATGCTGCAATCATTTTCAAGACAATCTTTTGGCAAATGTATACCATGCACACTGCAATATGAGATGATTAAATTTCTTATGATATGATGTCCCCTTTTGCATTTGCATAATTTCTATATTTGCTTCTCTAAGGATAACCTCTGATTTCACATTATATTCAGATGAAAATCCATTTTCTCCTCTGGTTCCTTTTATAGCATGATTCTCATGACTAATATAATTCATTGTCGTTGACATTACATCCACTCATGGTCATTGGACAAGATATATTTAGGGTACCACTAACTAAGCTAATGTTTTCGACAGGTTAAGAACTATTATCTTAGCATATTATGTAACTCCATACACATTTTCTGCCATTTTTGCCATTATCACTATAGCAGTGAAATGACCTGCACAAGACCAAGAGGTATTTTATAATTATTTTATCTTTTGTGTGGTAAAGGAATTCATTATCAAGGAACAATTCTACTGGTCTCTTCTCAAATAAAATAATTCTATCTAAAATCATGGACTGATAATTTAGTGTACTCCAAAAGATATTGGTACTAATGGACACAAACAATAGTAATTACTCTTTTTATGTAAATGGGAGGAAAATTAAGAGAAAGATAATTTCAATGCTCCCTACTTAGCCATATTTCCTTTCTAAATATGTTTATAGTGCATAATACAAATCAACTTCTTGGAAAGTTTAAAAACAAAAGAAAACATTTTAATCAATAATATTTAAAAATGAACATTTAATAATGAATTCATTATTTAACAATGATGAAAGCAAAACAATTTCATGGTTAATCATAGTCTTAGCAGTGAATTCCATTCAAAATTTAAATATTTGCAAAAAAAAGTAAAAAGAAAAAACAACTCATATTTAAACCTATATTACTGTTACCAATTTATTGAGACTATATAAATATGAAACTAGCAGTCCTTATATATTAATGGATTCAAATATGACCTCTGATATTTACTATCCATATAATATAATCTTAGACTAGTCTCTTCACCTCTCTTGACTTTTATTTTTTGAATTATGAAAAGAGGGAGTTAGAACTAAATGATCTATGAGGTTCTGTTCAGTCCCAACTCCCAGTCACTTTACTTTAGTTATACTTCATACACACTCCCCGTGAGGTATACTGATTTTTCAACTTGCAAACACCAAGCCTCTTTTGGGGTAAATAAATCCTCAAATCTCTCAAAATCATGTGACACTGTATCTTTTCTTCCAATCTACATGTTGTGGTCTTTGTAGTTATCAAATAATGAAGGAAAATTTATTCTCTGAATGTGTGTATAAAATATGATTGATTTCTTTTTTAAATGAACTAAAGTAAATTATTCTTTCCCATTTTAGAAAATTAGAGTTGAATGAATCTAGAAAATGAAAGGATTGAGTGAGATGTTGCTTGTCAATGTTTAGATCCCAGAAATGATTAAGTCAAATTAATACATTAAGAATAAAGCATGACTATCTTCTGTTTTTTGTTGTCATGGAAGAAAAATCTTGACTTAGCAAATCATCTCTTGTAATACTCTCAAAGCTTCTATCATTAATTTACATTCTCCGTATAAACTAACAGAAAAGTATTTGGATTTTTGTCTCATTGGCATTTTTGTGGTGGCAAAATGATACGTCTATATGAAACTAAGATGCAAAGGTTATGCCTTCAGAGATGTCAGAAAGAGTATTGCCTCAACAAAAGCAATCCTTGAATTTTTCACAGTCACTTCAGGCTAATATAATAGAATTATATTCATAACGACTAAATAGGTCACAGGTCAAGAAATGATCATTATTTTTTATGTTGGGTTTTTTTTTATTTTGTTTATAGCCAGGGAGACTTTCCATTGAATAGAATCATGATGTCAAGACCTTAAAGGTCATCTAGATAACAGGATCTGTAATTCAATCTTGTTTATAATTGAATGTTCCTTGTATTCCTATTATTTCTTTACCAAAAAAAATATATGGGGTGCTAATAGAAAATGAAATATGGGAAAGTATATCAATAGAATGAAAATTATTAGAATCAATAGGTGGAAAGTATTGCAATATAATGATTAATTATTTGGGGGAAAGGTGAGGTTAAATGGTTGGGGATTAGTTACTTAATATACAAAAAATTTTGTGATATTTGGCTGCCAAATGCATGTTTCCAGCACCTATTAAAAAGATGATTGTGGCATGACACTCAAACTATAGAGGGCATCAACCTGAAAGTTTTTATAAAGAGTAATAGAGGATTTTTCTTTAATTCTTTCTTTCTCTCTTAAGGACAGAAGAAATGTGGGAAATAATGAAAGCTAGAATTGTGCATCCTAAGTCTTCACTAAACAATTTTCCATACTTGTCATGGGGGAGGGGGGTCTAAGTAGGTTTAGAAAGGGGGGGAATAGGGTTTTTTAAGAAAAAAAGACTAGATTTGAAAACAGAAAACTTCAGTGGACTCCAGACTCTGATTCCACCTGTGTACACTCAAACAAGTCTCTCCCTTTTTGTGGATCTTAAATTCCTAATCAGTAAAATGAGAAGAGGTTATAGTAACATTAAAGCAAGAAGAAATATCAATCAATTCATTTTTAAATGTTTTTATTGATATTTTCTATTTCTTCCTAAATTAGACTAAATATCCTTCCTCCTCCTCCTCCTCCTCCTCCTCCTCCTCCTCCTCCTCCTCCTCCTCCTCCTCTCAAAGATCCATCCCAAAAGGCAAAAAAGTATTTTAAAGAGAGGGGAAAAAAGTCAGAAAACTGATCAATACATTGTAAAAGTCACAAGCATGTGCATTGGGTAACAGCTGGCCCTCCCACCTCCATGAAGAGGTAGATTGGCATTGTCTTCTCATATCTCTTCATTCAAGCCTTACTTGATCTTTTTAATTTTGTTACATTTGCTTTTAATTTTTGATGTATTTTACATATTTGGAGTGTGTGGGAATGGGAAGTTTCTTCTTTCTGATGGTTTCTTTGGGTTAAAAGTGCATCAATAGAGTCTCAGCTTCAAAAGGTATGGATATTTTGGTCATTAAGTTTCTATAACTCCAAATTATTTTTAAAAGGAGTTGAATTATTTCACAAGTCCATCAAGTAATACTAGTTATCTTATCTTTAGACAACTGTTCCACCCTTGATTGCTGCCAGTTTGCAGTGTGGATAAAACCTCAGGGTTATTATTTTTTTTGTCTTTCTCTTTAATTAATGATTTGGAATATTTTCTCACATTGTTGTGAATATTTTGCAGTTCTTTTGAGAACCATTTGCTCATATCCTTTGACCACTTACCTACTGAGCAATGATTATTAGTAATTTGTATATGTGAAGTGTGCATGTATTTGTGTGTTGTTTATTTGTCTTAGAAATTAAACATTTAACAGTTAAATTTAATAAAAATATTTTCTTTTCCCTAACTACTTCCTTTATAATCCTAGGTCCATTAATTTTGCATATGAAGAAGAGTTTCTGTTTCAAAAAATCAAAGTTAGCTATTTTATCTTTGTAGTTGTGTCTGTCTCTTATTTGATCAAGAATACCTCTCCTAGTCATAATTGTGAGGGAGATATGATTTGTTTGTCTTCTAATATTTTATAACATAATCTTTAATATTAAAGATAGGTTTTCTGTAAGAAAATATGGTGGGACATGATACAAGGTGTGGTCCTAACTTCTGACAGATTGTTTTCTAGTTTTCCCAAGCTTTTTTTTTTTTTAATCAAATAATGATGGTTTTCCTAGGTAATTTATGTTTTACAATTTATCAAACATGGCACTTTTTAATTTGATTGTTTCTGAATATCCCTTGTCTAGACTGTTCTAGTGATCTTTCTATCTCTATTCTTTAGGCAATACCAAATGATTTTGATTATAGCTTTATGGCTGCTTTATAACATAATATGAAGTTGAGAAGTGCTATTACTTCTTTGTCCCTACTTTTCATTACTTCAATTGGCATTCTAAATCTTTTGTTTTTTTTAATGAATTTTGTTATCATTTTATCAAGTTTTATAAAAAATATCCTCTTGGTAATTTTAGTGGTATAACATTAAAAGTATGAATTTATTGTGATAGCATCATCATTTTTATTTTTTTGCACAGTCTAACTATGAGCATTGAATATTCCTTCAGTTATTAATTTCTTTATTACTTTGAAGTATTTCTTTAAGAAGCACTTTGTAATTAACTCTATAGTAGTCTTTCCTGTGCTTTGCTGGTCAATTCCCAGAAATTTTATGAATTTTTTAGTTATTAAGAATGGAATTTTCCTTTCAATTATCACTTCTTCTGTTTTGCTATTATTACCTAGAAATATTGTTGAATTTTGATTTATTTTGTGGCCTAAATTTTTTCTGAAGCTGTTAATTGACTTGACATTATTGCTGGTTCCCTGGTATTTTAAAAAGCAAAATATCTTATCATCATCAAGCAGACATAGTTTTATCTTCTCTTTCTTTATTTCTTTAATTCTTTATTTTTGATCTTATTGAAGTTAGCTGTCATTCCCAGAACTATATCAAGCAATAGTAGGGGAAATAGGAATTTCATAGTTACCAAAAAGATTCCAATATATCCCCATTGCATGCAGTGCTTGCTATTGGTTTTAGATAGATTTTTTTTAAGCAAATGATCCTCTATGCCAATATTTTGTAGAGTTGTGTTTTTTTGTTTGTTTGTTTGTTTTTAGGTTTTTGCAAGGCAAATGAGGTTAAGTGGCTTACCCAAGGCCACATGGCTAAGTAATCACTAAGTGTCTGAGGCCAGATTTGAATTCAGGCACTCCTTACTCCAGGGCCAGTGTTCTATCCACTGCACCACCTAGCCGCCCCTAGAGTTGTGTTTTCTTGAACAAAAAATACTGTTATACTTTGCCAGAGGTTTCTTTTTTTTCTCATAAATTGAGAGTATCAGGTGGTTTGGGATATTTAAGTATTTAAAATGATTTTTCTTGATGTTGAATGACCCCTGAGTTCCTGGAATAAATCCTACTTGGTCATAATAAATGTTTTCTTGAATAAATCACTCTAGTCTTTTTGTTAGGATTTTTCTAATTTTTGAGTTAATGTCCATGAATGATACTGGTGTATATTTTCTTTGCCAAGTTTTATATTCCTCTGGTTTAGATATTAGAACTATAGATGTCTCATAAAAGAATTCTGCTAGAGTGCTTTCTTTATTGATTTTTGAGAATTATTTATGAATTATGGCTACTAATCATTCTTTAAAAGTTTCCTAAATTTCTCATGTAAATTAAGATTTTTTTGCCTCCATTGGTACTTTCTTTACAACTGTGTGTGTTTGTGTGTGTGTCTGTGTGTGTGTGTGTGTGTGTGTGTGTACTCTGATATTAATTGACTTAAGACTTCTATATGACTAGATATTTTAGATTCTTGAAGGTATCCCTACATTTCTTTGGGGTTCTCAGTTTCATTAGCATATGACAATACTTAAAATTATGAATTTTCCTTTTTATTTCTTCTAATTTTTTTCTAATTTTCCCCTTATTCTTCTGCTTTTATTTATTTTGATTTTCTGCTCTCTTCTTTTTTAACCAAATTAGTTAAAAGTTTGTAAATACTATTATGAGATTTTAGTTTGATTTGTCATTTATATGGTATTTTTATTTCCAATTCATTTCCTCTGTAATTTTTCATCTTTTCTCTTATGCTTGCTTTAATTTTCTTTATTTTGGAGTTTCTAGTATTTACAATTCTTATTCAATTTATTAATCCTATTTTTTCCATATTGTTAGTGTCTATCTGTATAGATATAATTTTTACTAAAGACTGCCTTAACTGCATTTGACATTTTTAAACATTATTTTCTTTTACATAGTTATTTGATTTCTTCTTGACCCATTTATTATTTAATATTTTGGTATTGTCTCCATTTGGATCTTTTTATGTGGTCCCTGAACCAATTAATATTTTATGGTGTGTCACAATTCATAAAGTATTATTAACTATTTCTTTAATTTTTATATTTTTTGCAAATCTCTATGCCATAGTACATAGTCAATTTTGTAAAAGTTCAGGATGGTGCTGAGAAATACGTATATTCTTTTTCTATCCCATTTAGAAGATGCTCTAAGTCTTTTCATTATAGTTACTCCAGCAATTTGTTTAGTTCCATATTTTTCCTTTTATCTTTCTGTTAGCCTTATCCAAAAGAGTGGAGGTGATGCTGGCCTCCTGCCACTATCATATTACTGTCTATGTATTTTTATAGCTCAAATAATGTTTCTGTTATGAATTTGAATGCTAAAGCATTGTAAAGTAAAAACTAGATTAACTGAGGAAGGTAAAAACTAGATTAACTGATCCTAGTTTGTTACCTATAGTAGTTTCTGAAGCATTTATTAAAACTCTAAACCTTGAGGACAGGTAATGTAAAAAAAAAAATAGGAAGGTGCAAGATACATGCACAACTGGATGTCAGGGCAATATAGTCTATTCTCATGTGAGGAAACAGATTTCTTATGTAACTGTGGCTTTAAATTGCAAAGTGAACCATTTACACAGATACCCTTGCTCAGCATCTCACCAATGGTTCCACTAAATGACTTCAAATGTTCCTACATACTAGGATCCAGAGATCTAAGAGTCAGATATAGTGAGAGCTTTATATATTTGTTGGTTCTATAAGCAAATCACCTTTCAAAAGTAAATTGAACATTAAGTTAGGTCACCACAACAAAACACAAAAGGAAATTGAAGCAATTATCTGAATAATTAAATGAAAGCAGAAGCTTTGCTGGAATCATTCAGATAATTGCTTCCATTCTCCACTTGGTTTGACTATGCTGACCTGGCTAAAATTGTCTTCTTTTCTGCTGCATTTAACCTCTAGAGGAACCTAGATGGATGTTGACAAAAATTAATTTTGCATTAGAGAGTGGTCTCAGTAAATGACATAATTTTCAAAATGAAGGTGATGACCTCCTGAGAGTAGATTTTGGAGAGAGAAAGTGTAGGGAATGGAGAAGTAGATGCTGTTAGTTTTTTTAAGTCTTCCTATAAAATGTAGGTTACTATGCTGTAACAGCAGTTGTTTTAGAACCAAAGAGATTACAGATGAATACTGAATACTCCAGCCACCTATTACTTCCTTCTGCAATTAGGAGCAAATAGCCAGTTATTCCTAGGGGAGTAGTTTACATTGTGTGGTACAATGTTAGTCAGTAATCCAAAATCCCTGAGGTAACCCCTTGGAGCTGTGGTTTGAGATATGAAATGGTGGTGAGGGAGCAACAACAGAAAGAAATTATAGGCATATTCAACCCATAGAACAATATTCTGTCAGTTCCTAGGACTGACCTGCTTCCCCAATTTCTTCCTTCCAAACTGTTCTAAAATTGAGGCTATTATTTAAGTGATGAACAATTAATAGTGATCTACAGGGAATCCAAAGATTTTTCTTGGTCAGTTTCACATACATTATGATTAAGTGAGGCACTTTGCATTTAAATATTTGACAGAATTCATCTGTCACAGGCTAACTCCAGAGTACAGTCAAGTTCCCATTCTGGGAAGCTCACTGAGTAAATGAGGATATATATTGCCAGCCCTGGGTATAACTGAGAATTAGTAGTCATGGTGTTTACCATACTGAAAACATGGGAAACAAACAAGGCTTTGGAAATGAGTATCAGAGAAAACAAGAGAAGCTAAATAGAAACCTCTTGTGCTTTCTGTCTTCTCATCAAACTTACCTAGTTTAGTTACCATGCTTAGGGTCAAGACAGAATACTGTATGTTGAAACTAGCAGTGTTTCCAAAAAAGCCAAGGGTTTATATTTGTAACTAGAAACCAGATAGTAGTCTGGCTCTAAGATCAAGCAGAACTTGATTCTTTAAACCTTAATGATTTGGCTAATTCAACAAAAGCATTGCCTCCCCTTGGACAAAAAAAAGTCATCAATGGGTTAATGAAAAGTATACTTTAATTCCATTCAAAATGGACCTGATTCCCTCTTCCTAAAAATAAAGTCATAGACAATGTGGGCATTCAAAAAGCATTGCTCATTTATTGAATTATATCTATTGCCGGGTACCCTTGTGGACATGCAAGTAGCATGAGTCTGTCTCTTTTTGGGAGGAGAAAGTCAAAGTAGTCACCAGCAATCATCTTTAGACTTCAATGAGTGTCAACCCATCTTCAAAGTCTGTACAGTCTGAAGAATCGATCAATTCGCACAATACTTTTGCAAGACTCTGCTTCATTCATCCTAAGCAGTAATTATTTTCTCAACTAAACTTCTTGGAGAGTTAAAATAAATACGTCAGTATTCTGACAATTGTTGCTTGATAATCCATATAGTTTATATCTATATGAATCACATTTGTAGTTATCTTATACTTATTGGGTTATTAGGTGACATTACCCAAATCACACAGCAAGTTACTGATGCTGTAGCCACATAGTAAGTAGTCAGTAACTTTGTTTTGAGTAGTTTCCAGCTGTGTCTGACTCTTCATAACCTTATTTAAGATTTTCTTGACAGATGTACAGGAATGGTTTGTCATTTCTTTCTCCAGCTCATTTTACAGATAAGGATACTGAGGAAAACAAGAATAAGTAGCTTGTTCAAGATCACACAAGCTAGAAAGTGTCTAAGGTCACAAAGATGAGTCTTCTGATTCCTGATACTGCATCCTATCTACTGAATCATATAGCTGTCTAGTCAATAAATGATGACTATGTAAATAGAAGCTATAACTCTTGTCTTATGATGCTTTTCTCTCTTTTCCACTAAGGCTCAAAAGGCTATCTGAGACTAATGATAGAAAGACAGATCCAGGGCATTCCTTCAATAGCAGTATTTATATTTTTCTACGATGAGTAAATTATTGACATATGGAACTTTTATGGAACTACAACCATCTTCACAGGTATTAAGCTTCCTTGTACATGATAAAGAATAAACTATTTGCTATCATCCAAAGATATATTTTGTTCTAGCTCAATTTACTGAGAGATTTGTTTGCTTGTTTTATTGCTCTACAATACAACACTGTTCTATTGTAGTATGAAGAGGACCCTTGGTTCTCAAAGATACTGCCAGTAGAATGCAGTCAGTGATGGGTCTTATCAACCTGGGAAAATTTCAAGTATGGGTATGCAAAATAACTATATGTCACAAGAGGATATGCCTGGATAAATCTGGAGAGAGTCACTGTCCTTATCTCCAGATGAAGCTTTTGTTTGATTTTTTTTGGCAGGGAGAGGGGAGGGGTGGATAGGGCAATTCCTTAATCCATCCATCAGACTAGATTTTTTGTTTTCAAAAAGCTTTCTCTTCTATTCTCAGAAAATTCTCATTTACCCTACAGTAAGTGAGCATTTCTAATTGGGAATTTCTTCTTTACAATCTTCTTGGCAGTCTTGTTAATTCTATAGGTGCTGCTTAAACCATGGAAGAAAAGTATTGACAACTTTAATTCAAGCTGCAAGAGCTTTTGACTGTATACCCTCCACTTCCTCTACAGAGAGAAGTTTGTCAATATCCCAAGTCTCAGCAGCCCTGTATTTAATAACTTGAATCACCATTTCCCTCTACTTTCTATATTCTGAGTAGTATTTGCTTAGTATGATATAAAATATCATCCAAATGGATTTCTGAAGTCAGATGTGTTCACAAAGAGGCAGTATAATGAGTTTAGAAATTTTGAGCAATATCCTCAGTGATGTTTTCTGATCCGAAATGGGTCTTCCTTTCAACTTAAATGCAATCTGGAATTCTATCTACAATAGAATTATATCTAAACTGTGTTTTTATCAGCCTTTTCAGAAGAAAGTCCTTCTCCACTCCCACTCCCACTACTTTCTCCACTCTTCTTTTTTTAAACTTCTGAAGTGTATTTTGAAGCCTTACATTAGCCCCATCTTACAAAAGCATTGTTAGATACCTTACATCTCACAAGGCTCTTCCTCATTAAAATTGATTGCACCATACCATCAACATGATAGCAGCACTGCCTGGTTGCATAGTTCCAGTTAAAACCCAGTTCAGTGCTTCAGCTAGAAATTCTTTTTCTTAAAAAAAGATAATTTAACTATTTTCAGTTTCACCAGGATGAAATTTGACCCAAAGTACCAGTTAAGATTTTCTTCTTCTCGTGTATTTAAAATAACTGTTTTCAGATGCAAAGTCTTATAGAAAATTTACTTAGGATTGTTATGACCCAGACTGCTCTTTGTTCTTTATTTCTCCTCAGACATCTAAAGTTATAAAAATATGAAATATAAAAGTAGATGTGGCACATAATAGACAATGCTCAGGAAGCCAATTCCCAAATATAAGGTGTCCCACAATTTGTTGACCTAAGGACACACTTTTTAATGCAGGAACGATTTTGTATTTCGATTTGGTTTGGTTTGGTCTTTTGCAACAAGGCAACCCAGTCTCCAGCTGAATTGTAAACAAGTTCTCTGCAAGCTGCCAATTGGGAATCACAATGGGAAATAGCTGATCTCCTGTGTGATTTTTAAAATGAGTCCTATAACCAACAGTGTTTTGTGACTGATTCGCACATGGCTGCCTGTTGTGGACTTACAGATTGTCTCAAAACTAGTATAGGATTTGGATTATCGAATTCATTTTTTTTAAATACCATAACTTTTCCACTCTAACTACAGGAGGAATCAAGGGTCTTTGAAATGACTCCCTATTATTTTCTGCAAATGATTCAGAGGCAGAATGTCTACAAACAAGAGATCCAAAAGCTGAGAGAAAGGTCCCTCCACCACCAAGACAAAAGCACAATCTGAAGGAGTTTTCATTAAAAGTTCACATTTATTGTCAAAAATTGATCATTCTGTGATAGCTCATTGATGAAATATGAAAGCAGCAGACTTTGATGTGATATAATTCTTCTTCGTTCCAATAAAACATCTTTCTATGAATGACTTTTCATTACATTTTATCAGTAACTTAAAACCAGCATTTATTTTCTGCAGAAAATGACCCATCAAAGATAGGCTGAAAGAATGAAAAACTCTAGGAAGAATTTAGTGGGGTGGGAAATTTAATTGTGAATGGTTTCTCCTTCATCCTCATCCTCATCCTTCTTCAAATACTCAAATAAACATTAACTTGTATGTGGGCTACTCATACTTTATTTTTGCAAGGTAATGGGGTTAAGTGACTTGACCAAGACCACACACCTAGATAATTATTAAGTGTCTGAGGTTGCATTTGAACTCAGGTCTTCCTGACTCCAGGGCTGGTGCTCTATCTATTGTGCTACCTAGCTGCCTCCAGGTTACTCATATTAAGACAAAACAATTTCCTACCTCTGCTCTGATTCAATTATATGTGGTTACACCAAATCAAATAGAGTCACAATGGAACTATCATAAAAAGTGATCAGGTCTTTATTCACCTTTTTTCATCACACCATAAGATAGATAATCTATTCTTTTATACAGAAGAGAGGAGAGAAAAAAGCAAAAATAACCACTTGTGCCTGGAATCTGTGCTAAATGACATAGCATGTCTTTTTTTGGAAGTAACTTGACTCTGGTATAAAATACTGACAAATAGGAAAATTGAGGTACAGTACTCAACCAGACAGTCTTACCTACAACCCCTTTTGGTCAGTTCTTACATCTGTTTATTATCCTGAACTATATTTTGAATGATTCTGTGAAAGGAAGTGTAATTGCAGATAGGTTCAGACTGGGATACCTTTAACTTTTACTTTTACTGCATGTTCCTTTTATTTTGTTTTGTTTTCTATAAATATTCAAGAATTTCATCCATTTATACTTTCAATGAATATTTAAAGACAACAAAAACCTATATTATGCTAACAATAGGGTTGGGTTGCATAGGGGAATATTGTTATTGCCTTGACAGACAAAATTCAGTTTTAAAATACTAAGTGTATGATGTGGGGGGATGTATTTTGCATGAGTGTATAATAGAAAATAATACCAAGGCATAGAAGTAAGTATTCAATTTGGTATAGGTTTAATGAAAATATTCAAGGAATTTCATTTTGAAAAAAATATAAACAGATCATCTTACCCACTGTCATCTACTTACTTGTTGCTCAGACAAGAATAGAATGCCAACATTGAAAGAACAATGAATTGGAAGGTAGAAAAGATCTGAATTCTATTCTTTGTACTTCCCCTATGTAGCTATGGGATCTTTTAAAAATTACAACATATATCTGAGCCTCCATTTTCTTAAATATAAAACAGGGATAATGTACAACCTCCTTCACAAAGTTATTAGGGGATCAAAATTATTTAATATATCTTACAATTAATAGAAACATAATTATTATAACTATTTTGTTCAATTACAAAGCTTAACTTTCTATTTCAACTTCAAATGATCTTTAATTTCATACTTTTTTGGAACTCCTTCACTGGCTCAGATAATGATCCTTCCATTGCTTAGTAGATCTTTCTATGAGTTGGTGTGACCAAAAACAAATGACAGTGTTCGATAAGCTAGATGGAAAAAAATCTAGCTAAGCTGATCAGTCCAAATTAAAAAGGAAAAAAAAAACCTTTTCTGACTTGGAAAGACCTAACAGAATTTTCCTAGAACACCCAGTCACTTCCAGGACATGAAGAATCAAAGTAGGCTGCCACTAAAAAAACAACGTTAATAAAGGCCTTCACTTAGGCAAAAGGTTAGGATCAAGGGAGATGGCTTATTTTTCTTTTTAAAAAGAAAGAAAAATTATAAGCAAAGGATTGCATTGCTGCAGAATTAAGAAATAGTTTCTTAACATCATTTGAATTTTATCATATCTTACATATAAAATTTTCACAATGTTCTTCACCCTTTCTCCAAAAAAGGAGAATGGAAAGGGAAAATAAATGAGCAAAAAGATGAGGGGGGAGAAACAGGAGGAAGAGAGAAGAAAAGGTGTAAAGAAAAGTAAAGAACAAATTTTGATGAACTTCTGCTACCAGTTAACCTTTTTTTCTAAATCAAATCACAGAAATATGATTTTTATAATGGGAACATCTTTTAAGAATTAGATGTCAAAGAAAAGAACACAGAAAGAACATATGAAAAAATAGCAACAAGCAGATGTGAGGACTTGTTATTAATCTATTGAGCTATAAGCAAACATTGAAAAAATGACCATGTACAAGTTGATGATTAAAGTACTATATATGGTACATGTTTCAAGCCTCATATGATTTTCCTTTTTACTTGGTTACAATCAGAGTTTCATGTTAAAGGTCAAATCTACCTTTCCTTTGAGTTCATCAGTAAATATTTGCCCATGTGGAGATTACAGGACTAGCAGCCTTGTAATGGTAAAGGTTTTTTTTTTCCTCTTTGTGTACAATTCTCATATTACAAAGTAGAGAAAAGCAGAGTTCAAATGGCTATCTAAACATGCTTAGGTTTATTGCTGTTATTCCTGACATGAAGAACAATGTTTCTCATGGTTTAAGAAGTAACTTATTGAATTATAACCTTTTTGTGGTAGGATAGCAAGCCAGTTAATGCTGAGCTCACTGTTAGTTTGATTTATGTTATTTATGTTATGTTATGTTATGTTATGTTATGTTATGTTATGTTATGTTATGTTATTATGTTGATTGTTTTCAGCATTGGAAAATTCCATCTATTTCCCTAGCAGGATTTCAGAAAAATCAAAGTAGGTAGAAGGTTGATACTGAAAAACTAAACAGGAGAAAAGTTTTTTTTTTTAAATTAAGATTATAAAAATCTTAAAGCTTGTTTAGAAAATTAAAATTTTCAGTTTTCAGGTAATCTTTCCTTTCTCACAAGTAAACTTAAATACAACATTTTTACATATTTTAATGAAAAATAATGCACATTTGTAACACTTTTGATACAAACTTTTATGTACATGAAACTTATTTTTAAAAAAATTTAAGAAATTACTGTTGTGTACATTATGGGGAAAAATAGTTACCACAGACCATGCTGTCAAATTAAAATGTTCAAATAGTAAAAGGTAAAAATAGAGGTAAAAGCAATGAAATAAATTTTTATGTCCTTGGGGAAGGAAGAATGGAAAAGAATGGGGAAATAAAGAGGTTATAATATTTACTCACTGTAGGTTTAAACAGGTAGATTTTGTGTTTCCTTGCTCCAAATGTGTTTACTAAGCCCATAAAAATGAACAAGAAAGCTATTCAAATTTATTGAGAGGAAGCACTTTATAGTGGCTTGAGGTTTGGATTTGGAAACAGGAAGATGTCAAGGACAAATCCTGCCTCTCCCACTACCTGTAAAATCCTAGGAAAGTTTTTTCATATCATCATTTATTTCATCTATAAAATAGGAGTGATAATAGCTAGAGCAATCAATTTACTGGACTGATTTAAGGAATAAATGACATAATCACCTTGCACAACTAAAAATTCCATATATTTAAATATCAGGTGTTTTTTCTTTCTTTTGAGACTAGATCTTCCTAAACTCATTCAGTTTGGACAGGCAATAACCACTCCTATATGTAATCCCATTACAAATTACCTCACAAATCAATCTGGACCTAGGCAGTTTTGCCCCTCCTAAGACAGACTAGTGCCACTAATTTTTTTCACTATATTAGGGTCACACTTAGTCTCTGTCACCTAATTGACTTTAGTCCTGTAGTTTAGTCTTTTTACAGTCATGTCCAACTCTGTGATCCCATTTATGATTTTCATGTCAAAGATAGTAGAATGGTATACAATTTCCTTTTCGAGTTCATATTACAGATGAGGAAATTGAGGCAATTAGATTAAGTGACTTGCCTTCCTGTCTCCAGGTCCAAAATTCTGTCTGGCTGTCTTTAGCCTTACTACACATTCTCAGCCTCAGCCACCCATATAGGCGTGTGTGTGTGTGTGTGTGTGTGTGTGTGTGTGTGTGTGTGTGCTATCCTTTAACTTTCAAGCGTTTCTGCTGTGGATAAGTATCCTGGTGAAGTTGATGATATCTAACGAGTTTAGGAAGAGCTGAGATCAAGTACTATTTCTGACACATCCTGGCTGTGAGACCATGAGCTAATAATAACTTTATTTCTCAGTGTCCCTAGACAATTCTCTTAAGTTGCAAAGGAACTGGAAAAATCTCTTTTGGGAGAGAGAGGACATTTCCTCAGGAAGAGCTCCCCTAAGTAATAAAACCTCATGTCCAGATCCAAATAAAAAGAGTTGCCAATATGAAGTACCTAGGAAAGTTATTGAAAAATGCATCTTGAGTCTCCATGAAGGCTTTCTATTCTTTCTCCTTGCAGTACTTTAATGAGGTCAGAGTAAGTGTTGCTTTAAAGCTACTCAGCTAGGTTTATTTTCCTACTCTCTATTAACTCATATCATAAGCAAGGGTCCTTAGAGCTCCTGGGCCTTGTTTTTCATTTGTTGTCTGCCTCCCAGGTGTGAGGTTAATATACCCAGGAAACTTCATACCTGTCAATCATAAGATTTGCTGTATTCTCAGCCTTTTGGGGTCTATATCATTCCCGTTGCAGGTGGGTAAGCAATAGAAATTAAGCAGGCAGGTGATCAAGAGACAAATAATTTGGTTGATGAGGGAATTATAAATGGGCCATAGTTCTTCTGGACTAGAAGCTAGTCTGGCCTCAAATCTGGCTTGGTATGAGAGAAAGAGAGTTGGGAGTTATAGGGCTAGTCAGGGCGGGGTCAGTACAGTAGGGAAGGAAGCAATTAAATTTGGTGAGGGGTAGAAAATATAATCTCCAGGTAGAAGGCAATGTTGAGCAAACTGTGCAGCAGGAACTGGGTAGCTAATTAAGCAAGGTAGTCCACTGTTGAGTAGTTTGCCTAAGTCCCCGCTCAGTGCAAATAACGGCAGAATATGCACAAAAGAGGGAAAAAAAAGAATTAAAGCTAATTTCTACAATCTAAATGAAATGGAGCTTATAAGTAAATACTGGGATATTTCAGGATTCCAAATTTGCTTTCATTCCATTTGCTGGATAATTCAAATAAATGGGATTTTTATTTGAGTCATAAGAAAAATTAACTTTATTTCCTCTTTTGTTTCATTATTGAAAATCTAGATTTTTTTAAAAAATTGATCTTCTTATATGACCAATTGATTTTTTGTTAAAAATATTCTTACACCCTCAACCAATGTTTATACATACAAAATATGCACCATAATCATAGTATCACAAACTCAAAGTTGCAAAGGACCTTAGGGGTCAGATGTATTGCAGTTTCTCCCAGAAGATCATGCATGGATTTTTTAAAATGTGATTTGAATACCTTCCGTTCACTATATAAACATCTTATATCAGGGTAAATGTTGAGTTACATGCCGAATTTACTTTGGAATTTAAGTTCTGTGCATGTTCTTATTTTTTAACCCACTCAAAAGACTTACTGATGCTTATGTTGAAAATTCACAGTTTCAAATAGAACAGGAAAAATAGCATGAGGTAAAACAATTAAAAACCCAAAGTGTACCAAGTGGAGGATATATATCTGTGCTTTGCAGAATTATTTGATAGGTCCTTTCAAGGCCTATTATTAAAGTCTGGTTCCAAAATAGTATTATTTCCCTGTCTATGGTGCTAAAACATACATCTTTAAGCCAAATCATGGCAACAGGTGAAGCTTTTAATTCAACTGGTATCAAAAGGTTTTAACATCTCAGATGATCAGTGAACTGAAGCATTTAGCCTGGTCTGTATTTCTTGACAGGTCTTTTGACATTACAAAATGCTATTGGTAATCTTTTTGTTATTCTTCACATTCAGATTTTAAAGAAATAATTTTTAGAGTAAATGTGTATGTAAAAGAGAGAGACCGTCCCATTAATGAGAAGTGAGAAGTCTCACTTTTTGTGTGTTTTGGCAACATAATTGTCTAATGAATGTATGCCCATCCATATTCCAACTAAAATAAATTTGCCAAAAATTATTATTATTATTAGTAGTAGTGGTGGTGGTGGTGGTGGTGGTGGTGACTACAACAGGAGTGGCAGCAGTGATGCTGGGGCGGGGTAAAATGTAGCTGGTTAAAGGTTCTGGGGGAACATGAAAGAGTTCATGTAAAAGATCGACTCTAACAAATTTTAGAGACAAAAAAGGTTTATTTAAGGGTTGCTCTGATTAGCAGAAGTTAAGGGGAAAAAATAGTAAAGGAAATTGGAAGCAACTTAACCTCAAAGCGGGTTAGCAGCAACAGCTGCATCTGCAGCAGCAACTTCAACCACATAAGCCATCAAGAGAGCATGAACAGTAAGGACAGTTAGAGGAGTATGGGAGGTTATTTGGGAATAAAAGCAGGTTAGCATCCCAAAGGAAGACAAGCAAATCACCTGAGAAGCTTTTAAAGAGATAGGAAGATGAGTTAATTAGGGATATACAGATAAGATAAGGCAAATTCATTGTTTTGTTGATTGGAGCTTGTCTTTTACCTAGGGGCAAGGGTTTACTTAGTCCTGGCCAGAGTGGGGCTAGATACTTTATTAAAACTTCATTTGCCTCTCCTAGTAGCTTGGACAATGGAACAGGCATTGAGGTGGTGTCTTTGTAAAGTTCATGGTTTGTGCAGAGGGAACAAAATATAGAAGATTTTTTTCTTAATATTTCCTCTGCTTCATTAATAGCTGAAATAGTAGTGGTGGTAGAAATTGTTAATGATAATAGTCATTAGTAACTATTAGTAATAGTAATATTGGTAGTGTTACTACCATGTACCTGCAAACATACTTTGTATCAATGTCTACTGCTTGGGAACAAAATAGGATATAGTAACTCAAGAACCAGAGTATCAAAGGATAAGCTATCTAGAATTTTTATATAGGTTCTTGCTGATTCTGTCTATCTAAAAGATTATACCTCTCATCTTTTGTATATGTATGTATCTGGATAAGCATGAGAAGCAGTATAATATAAAGGAAAAGGCTCAGAGCAGAAAACTTTAAATTGTCTCCGACTCATATTACTTCTGAGTTGTCAGGTGAGTCATTTCACCACAAAGGTAAAATAAAGGGTTCAGTCTAAATGAACTCTAAGGTACTTTCCATATCTAAATATACAATTATCTAATAGCCTGCATCTTTTGTGTATAATTCCTTGTTACCCTGAGTCAACACAGTGACTCAGAAAATCATTATTTTCCCTACATCTTTGTTGAGGAAAATGGGATCTAGAAACCATTTTATTATGCCTGGAATTAATCTAAGTGATATGAAGCTTAATGTGGAGAAATGAATGAGAATCATTAGCTGGAAATGGACTAAGTATTATGAACTTTAAACTTTAAAAAAATTAAACATAGAGTTAAAATAAAAGATAGAAAATATAGGTTAGAAGGTTTAAGTTTTATTTCCTCAGAGCTTACGTAGAAGCTTAAGGTCATTAAGGTAATGACCACACTCAAACTGGGAAAGAGGGGAAATACTTATGGAAAAGCAGAGAATTGGGGGAACTATTATCTTCCTCTGTGGCCTAATAATGAGTGTTGAACAATATTAAGTTGCCCAAATAATTCCTCAAAAACCATCATCTTTGTATAATACTATATGAGAAATTGGTATCTCCTGGCAGAGCAAGTCTTCCAGCATCCTGATCATTGTCCTCCTGAGTTTGTAATTAAAATAGGGGGAGAAACCCAAGAGTCTTAATTTCCTACTAAATAGTAAGATGACCCAGATGAAAGTCGAGTACTGTATAAAGAAATAAATCTTTTATCAATAATATAGTTTTGAGAAACATTATACTTTGACAGTCTCAAGTAGCCACTGACCAAAGTAAAAGTCTGAAAAACCATGATTTTGTAACATTTCAAATTATATTTCTTAAAAGTTGTTATTGTTTAAATCAATATTAGCGTGTTACCTGGGAACTTAAAAGATATCCACAGATCATACTGTTAATATGTCTTAGAGGTAGTGCTTCAACTCAGGTCTTTCTGATTTCCAGATCTTTCATAAGAACAATATTTAGACCCCAATTCCAATTCTAGGTCTATATCCAGAAGAAATCATAAAAATGGGAAAAATCCCACATGTTCCAAAATATTCATAGCAGCTTTTTTGTAGTGGAAAAGAACTGGAAATTGAAGGAATGCCCATCAATTGATGAATATCTAAGCAAGTTATGGTACATGAATACTATGGAATATTATTGTTCTTCAAGAAACCACAAATGGTCCTACTCTAAAGAAGCATGCAATGACTTAAAGGATTTGATGCTGAGTGAAGGGAGCAGAATCAAGAAAGCAATATACACTTTAACATAACATTGTGAAATGATCAATCTTGATGGAAACCGCTCCTCTCAACTTTTCAGAGAGCAAAGATAACTGTATAAGACCAGCTATGAACAATGTTAGCCCCAACCAGAGAAAGAAAAACAAAACAAAACAATACAAAACAAAAAAAAAACAACCCTTCAGAATCTGATGAACACTTCTAATAAATTATCCTTTATGTATCTCTTTCCTTTAATCCTACCTAATTCTTCATACTGAAAATGACTAAAATCTGTAAATATGTTTATCAAAAATATATATATACACAATGCTAGCCTCACTGTTCGCCCCTGGGGGGAAGGGGATGGGAAGGGAGGGTGGAAGGAAATCTTGTAACTTAAAAATATACATGTGCCTATGGATGAAAAAAATAATAAATTAACAAGAACAATATTTAGAGAAAATAATTCTTTAATCTCTCTAGTTATAATGAGTAAAACAGTTGCAACTGATACTACTCAACTTTGCCAACCAAAAGGTTCCAAGGATGTATTGACTTACAAGAAATAATTTGTGGCAACTTTAACTTGTGAAATGCATAGAGAATGACAAAAATATTTGCTGTACTTTACTGTTTGATTCATATGTGTTGACTTTACCTTCTAGGTTCTAGAGGCAGCTTTTGTTATTACTCACCCTAAATTCTAAAAGAAGACCATGACTTCAGCAAGACAGACATGACTTGCAAGTGAAACTAATTTAAGTGAGGGAAATCCATGCAAAGTCACCAGCCTCATATTCTCCTCTAGAGCTATCTGAGGCCAATGGCAAGATATAGATCAGGACCAACGAAGATGATCTTTTTAAACTAAAGCCTTTGCCAGGGCTCAGTTTGACTGAAGTAATACTGGGTGGTGCTCTGTGTAGCCCACCTGGCTTCCTAGCTTTGAGACTCTGGGCATGTCATTTTACTCTTGTTGCTTTGATTTCTTCATCTGTAAAATGAACCAGAAAAAGAAATGGCAAACCACTCCAATATCCTTGCCAAAAAACAAAACAAAACAAAACAAAACAAATGAAATCACAAGAGTCAGACACTACTGAAAAATGATTGATCAACAATAATTAAAGTTCTAAACTTCTTGAGGACAGTGGCTAAATCTAATACACATCCACACATACCACACACACACACACACACACACAAACACACACACACACACACACACACACACACACACACACACACACACACACACCACTTTGTATTTCCCTATCGCACCTCATTCAAGTTGGATGCTTTATAAATATCATTTGAAGGAATGAGGGGATGAGGTTTTTCTGTGTGGTTGGAAAAGGGCAGAAATAGCATGTATTGAAAATACAATTAGAAAAATGCTAATCATATTGAGGCCTAATATGACAGACAAAGCCACAATTTACAAAAGAATGTTGACTTTGTCCTTTACCAATATAGACAGTCATAGATTCACAAATTTAAAAGCAAAAGAAGAGAACATCTGCACTCAAGGAGTTTATGTTCTGAAGAAGAAACAGGCAAACCAATCCATTTATAAAAAGAAATTTTAGTACTGGGGACAGAACATGGGCATTTGGTCTCTCTAATCAAAGGATATAAACAGGTGGTTTTTAGATAAGGAAATAAAAAAAGTATAATCACATGGAAAATACAAAATAAACAATCTTGAGATATTATTTTATCCCTATGAGACTGGATAAAATGAAGAAGAAATATACAGATTTTGAAGAGGATATAGAAAGATTGGTACATAAATTCATTAATGGTGGAGTTGTGAACTGATCCAACCATTTTGCATAGCAATCTGGAATTATTCCCAATGAGTTAGTAAACAGAGTTATTAATATCTTTAGATCCTCTGACACATAGGTCTATTAGAAAAATGATTAGGGAAAAGAATCTATTTGTTCTAAAATGTTTATAGCAGTTCTCATTGTAGTAGCAAAGCACAGGAAAGTACAGGTATGCCCATCAATTGAAGAATGGCTGAACAAGTTGTATTATAAGAAGTGATGAGCTCAATAATCTTGGAAAAATTAGATAGCCTTGGACACTAAATTAACAAAGGGTGAAATAAACAGAACCAAAAAACATGCTGCAGTAGTAACAGCAATATTATTTTAAGAACAACTTTGAGCAACTAAATAATTTTGACTACTATAAGTACACAAATTAACTTCAAAACACCTATGAAGATGTTTTCTTTGTCTTTTTTATCAAAAAGAACTGATAAACAGTATATATATATATAATGATTTTATATGTATGCACATGCACATATATACCTATATACACATGTATTTGTGTGTGTATGTGTGCATATGTGTTTGTGTCTAAAGATAAACTCTTTTCTAGATTGAGGAAGAAAAAAAAAGAAAAAATTTACATGATAGCATCATGTAATTAAAAAGAAATACAAGTTGTACATAATAGATTTGCCGATTCATGTGCAATCATCTTTTTAAATCATACTCTGCTATAGAATTGCTTGTTTTATTCCATAACTTAAAAATAAAATAAAATAATAAATTTTTAAAAGAAAGTTTAGAAATTCTAGAGGAAGGTTTAAAGAGGATTCTAGGAGGTGAGGAGGGATAGTGTATTTCAGCCTTTGCAAAGATATAAAGGGGGGATATAGGGAAGTAGGTCAGTCTGACTTAGAATTTAAAATGAATGTGATGTGCAGCAAACCTAGAAAATTAGAATGGAATCAGACTATATAATAAGCTTTAAATGTCAAATAGAGCAGTTTGTAATTTATTTTGAAAAGGATTTTACTGAAAGTCCCATTGTTAATTAGTAAGTAAAGGAACTTGGATTTAAATGCAAGTCCTTTGATTCTGAAACCAGTTTGCTTTCTATCACACCAATTGGTGCTATGCCTATGTTCTCCCTCTTCAGAATACAGCAGGAAATAAGTGTACAATTCTTCTGGTCAGGCTTTCATTCTGTGTTAGACTGAAGTGTGTGGCTTACTCCCATTTAGTCAGTTCTTATGTGCCTTTTAAGCATGTGCTGATTATTATATTTCAAAACCACAATGTAAGTGTGCAATCCACACAGACTCATGGAACTTGCACACACACACACACACACACACACACACACACACACACACACACATAGAGAGACACAAACTCATGGAACTTGTACACCCTTTATCTCAAACTGAAGATTCAGGAAGAAAAAATGAGGCAGACAGCTTTGTGTAACTGTCTCACTTAAATCTGAGTCATAAGTCAAGTTTTCACCATATTCCTTTGATCCAAAAACAAAGGAAAAAACAACAGCATGCCTGCTTTCAAGGGATTATATGAATGTACCAGTATGCCTGTACTAAAAGTTTTGTAATAAATAGAGTGCTGGGTTTGGAGTTAGAAAAAGTTTTAAATAAATTATACTTTTGATGGTTATTAGATGTGTGACCATAAGTTATGTATTCCAAACAACTCCTCAATATTAACTACTAAGTTATTGTTCATCCTTTAAAAAAGAACCAATAACATCATTAGATGGTATTTTCTTAACTTGTGAGTGAATAGGCAGAGTTGTACAATGTTGTTGGCCCTACTATCTTCCAGAGTCATCAAAGTCCAGTGGCAAGATAAAAATCAGAACAACTGATAATGGCCTGGGACGCAGTGGATGACATTGGCATCTTTGATGTCTGACCAAGCTCTAAGCACTCTCCACAATGCTGCTTCAGTCACCTTCATGCATGGCAGAACAGTTTTCACCTCAGACATTTTAATGAAGAATATGCCCACAATGGTAAATATTAATTATGCTCGCTTTGATAATTCTTCAAATATATAAAAGATTAGTGATTTTGTCTGCATAACGAAATTATCAATGGGGGAAATTCGCGAATATGTCTTTACTAGTATGTCTACAGCTTAGTGAAGAGTGACCCCACACACAAAATCTCTAATCTTTTATATATCTAAAGAATTTTCAAAATGAGCATAATTAGTACTGTCTTTCTATTACTAGAAAGCCTAAAAGTTTAAATATCTAAAATATGTATTCAAAATATTAGAAAGCTTATAAGTTATTTCTTCTGCAAATGACAAATAAAACCTGATAACCTTTTATGTAAGATTGTGTGGAGAAAGGATAGAAAACTAGCCTCAGAATGAAGGAGAGCTGATTTCTGACTAGCTGTATGAATCTAAAGAAGTCCCTTTAGTTCTCAGAGGACTAGGCAACTCTTTAAACTATAACTTGTGGGGTAGCTAGGTTGCACAGTGGATAGAGCACTGGCCCTGGAGTCAGGAGGACCCGAGTTCAAATATGACCTCAGATACTTAATAATTACCTAAGTGTATGACGGTGAGCAAGTCGCTGCAAAAAAACAAACAAAAAAACACATAACTTGCATAGAAGGTGCAATTACCATTGGTGGTGGAAGTTTCACTGCTATAAGGATTCTGTACCAATAAAATCAGAGAATTAATTTTTAAAAAATCTAATTTAGTTGATCATCAAAAAGGTATGAATTAGTGGGTGTGAGCAAATTTAATTTCCCCTAAAATGTCTTTTATTTTTTGCAAAAATAAAAATATTACCAACTATTTTCAATGATATTAGAGGAAGATGTCCTTAAAATATAATACACTTAGGTACTTATCAAATATTTGTTGAAAGAAAGAAATATTTTGAATGTATAAATGATAGTTGGGTTAACTATTATATTGAAATGTTTGTGTTGAGAATTCCATGATTGTGCTTGGGTTTGGCTAGACAAATCCAAATATTACACTTTTTTTGTTTTTTTTTCATATATTACACTTTAACTTTAGCAGAAGCATCTAAATGCTTCAATCTTGCAAAGTAGTGTTCAATGTCCATTTTTTGAGAGCACTGTTAAGGATCACAATAAAGGAAGACAAAGTAAATTCCATCCAATATGGAAACTGCATTCATTTTATGCATATTTGTTCTTTCAATAAATTATCAAGTTTAGGATGTATGGGAAAGTTTATAGAGTATGTGAATAAGAGAGCAGGACTGACTAGGCATTTAGAGGTCAAGGAAGAATAATTAATATCATGTTTGAGCTTGGTTTGACTATATACATGACCCATTAGTAATACATGTGACAAATGAGAGACATGTATTAAAATTCAGGCAAAGCAAGTCACAGTGGCAGAAACCAAATTATAGATCCTCCTTATTTTTCAAGGCATTCTCTTTGGGCTTCATGGAAAGTCTTTCACATCTGTACCAGCAGCACCAACAGCAGTACAGGTACTAGTGGCGTCACTGTTTTTGCAATTGTAGGGATCTCGCATTTGCAATTAAAAGTTAAGTGAAAGTTTCTGTTTATTTTGCAGCAATGTTCTGAAATATTTATAAACGACCCTAAGTCTAACTTGCTTTGAGGAAATATAGATAGATTAATAATTGATGTTGCTGCTTTGCAGGAAAATTAAAGGTTGGAAGCACGTGTTTAAAAATTAAATCATCCATGGCCAAGACAGCAGATGTCAGTTAGTTAAAATCTTTTAAAAAAATTCAAAGTACAATTTGATGTTTTCCTAGCCGAGATTCAACTGAAATCCTAATGAATCATTTCAGTTGTACAAATTTAAGGACTCAAAACTAGTTAAGAACTAGATAATAGAGAAAGATAAACTTCAGTCCTAAAACAATTTTTTGAGGGTTTGCTTGTTGTGTGTTGCAGTTGCAATAGAATATCAACACTCTCTATACTCTGCACTCTAGGGACAGAGAGTAGGGAGCTCAATCCTAAAGAACTCCTAATTGCATTTGAGCATTTTAATATTCATTTATATTGATAGAAAATCCCCATTGCTCATTAGCCTTTGGGCACATTTGCAAATCTGCTGATAAACAGACCATTGCTGCCATTACTGAATCAGTAAAGCATGGGAAAAAAGCATTGTGTCTCGCGCCCTAATTCTTTTGAATATTTAAAATTAATAAAATTGAAGCCAAGAAATAGATTTTGTAAATTCTCATCCAAAGGTTTGCTACTGCTTGCCAAGGGTAATTCCAGCAGTTTGGGTCAGGAATGGCATATATCTCATGCTGGCAGTAGGCTTTTGTACAAGATTTACAGTATTTGAAGTCTTGCCTGGAAGTATTATCTGGAGGGCAACTCTCTGATAGAAGTTCGGCAAATTTATTTCTGTCTAGAGAGAGGAAGTGAGTTTTATGTGAATTTTACTAAACTATACTGGAGGCAGAGGGATAGCTCAAATAACCTCTAGAGGTCCTTATTAAAAAGTTTCATTTCTGACCTCAAAATGGACAAAAGTTTAAAAAGTAAGCCCATTCAACAGTGGGCTAAGTATGTGAAGAGAATTTTCAAAGGTATTATTTAGATATACATTTTTCAAGTGGATAGTTAATGAGGACCTAAGCAAGGGTATTGGCAATAAGAAGTAGATGGGCCATCATTCTAATCAGTGGGATTAGACAGGACACAATACAAATCAGATACAAGACTTCACTTAACTGATCCAATTACAAGATTTACTAATAATATACACACACTCATATAAGAAGGGTAGGCTACAAACATACCAATGGATGTGCTGATAAATGTTTAAGAATTGACTCCCAGAAGGGAAATAATGAAGTAGGTGGGACACACTTTTAGGTTTAATCTTAATTACTAACATTTCTCTATTATTTTTATAATGCTCAACAATCAACAAAACAATAGATTAAGTTCAGAGTTTTTAAGTGTTTGCTAATAATGTGATATGATCCAGGTCCCACTGCATATACCTAAGTTGTGTAAGACAAAGTTTCAGACTCCATTGTGACTGGAGAATGCATGGTCTGAACCAGATGATAATATAATTTAAAAATATTTAACCAAATAAAATAAAACTATAATAGAACACGGATAATGTTAGTGAGTTTTATTATATCAGTATGCAGTCATAAGGATAGTATGTTACTATTTGAATTTGGCTCAATGGTTTATACTCTATATTCATCTGAAATCTCCTTCTGAATCTTTTTTTCAGCTATTAAAGTTGTACACACACACACATTGTCTCCATCAGAGCTACGGACTTGTTTGAATACTGATGGTGCTAGGTATTAAATGGTTTTACATAAAGACAATATTTGAAAAAAATCCACCAATGTAAGGTAAGGAAATCCTCAGATAACTACATACACCAAGAAATTGGCACAATTAATTACTTTGGAGTTAAAGGCTATAGTCTTACTTATTCATCTAGCACTTTAGCTGTCTTTCTATATGTCCCTACTGCTTCTCTGGGTGAATATGCTGATCTAATTTATCATTATCAAAGAAGCTATGGAAGTAGAACTGGCAAGATATTGAAATGTGGAGGATTAAGAGAGTTAAGAGTCAAGGATAACTAAGATTATGAAACTAAATAACTTAGGAGAATTTTAGTCTCTGAAACAATTTTTGTAATTGAAGAAAGAACAAATAGTTATAAAAGGAATAAAGAAAGATGAGAACCATTTTGGACCCCTGAATTTGAGATACTACTAGGACAGTTAGATAGAGAAGTGTAGCTAGCAGTAGGTGAACTCAATACTACAGAAAGAGGGAAATTGGGCCTTCATTTTTATATTTGGGAGAAGAGGGTTAAGTCATTTGTGTAGATTTGATTATTAAAACTATGAGATGACTTAGATACAAATAGAGTACATACATAGAGTAAAGAGAAGAGAGAATGAAGCAGAGGCTAAAAAAAGCATGATGATTATTCTGTAATTATCTAGTGACTAAGGTTGGGCTAAAAAGCAAAATTAATATGCTTTCTTCCTAATGAACCTAGAGCTAACCTTTCCTTCTGTCCTTATAGATTTAACTTTAGACAAAAAAATTCCCTGTCCCCATCTATGTTGGAGCTGGCAAGGAATCCATTGACCCCCAAATAGGTGTTGAATTCTCAGACTACCCTCTCCAAGGGCATTAAGTTATCAAAGAAAAGAAGATTCCTCAGTGCCCTTAATGAGGACACTAGCATGAATGTCAGTAAAATACTAGCATTTAGGGATCTTGAAATGATAGATATTACACAAATTTAATGTTCAAAAGAGAATTTTTATATCTTTGATATTATATATCTTGAATTTTTATGAAGTATTTTAGTTAAATGATTATTCTTTTCTCTCTGTCCCCTCAAAAAACACAAAAATACATAGTTCTGCTTTTAAAACAATCCGTTGCCTGCAGTACATCCCCACTTAATGCCAAAAGTATGTCTATCCATATCTTATGAGTAACACCAAAAGAGAAATAAAAAATGTTACTTCTGAATTAATTTAGCCCTTCTAAATACTTTCCTCTTGTAGCATATAAATTCCTTAAAAGAAGGAATTGTTTTGGGTTTTTTTTTTATACTTTGCATCCCACGCACCCAACATTGTCTGAAATCTGTTAGGCACTTATTAAATGATTTTTGAATTGACTTTAACTGAGAAGCAATGTAGTATGGCTCTGATCCTTGAATCAGAAGTACCTAATTTAACATGTAGTTCTGATATGTACTATTGTTTGAATCTGACCATCAATGAACTTTTCTGTGCCTCAGTTTCTTCATCTATACCATTGAAATTATGATAATCTTTTCATTATCTTTTAAGTAATGAAAAGATTATCAAAATTTCAATTTTCAGCAAATCATCTCTGGGCTCCAGTTCTTCACCTGTAAAATAAGATGGTTGTACTAAATGGTCTCGAAAATACCATTCAGCTCTGAATCTATGATCTTATGAAAAATGCTTTGTAAATCTTTAAGTGTTATATAGAAATATGAATATTATTAACAATAATAAATCATGACAGTACTTATCTTTTGAACAAGGTCATGAATTGCTTTCCTCTTTGATGTAAGTCCTAAAATGATTTTATGCCATATCCATGCATTTTGTTACAGATTTGAGCAATATATCACAGGAAAAACAAGAGAGATTCTTCCAAAGCATGGAGAAAAGTGGAATGAGATTGTTCATCTAACTTGCAGGTAATTACATCAGATAACTCCCTATATATCCCTATGGAATTTATGTTATGGAGAGCAGCTGGTCACCATTCCCAGCGAGGACAGGGCAAGGGAAAATAGGTGTAAATTTCACTAGGACCAATTTAGAGTCGATATTAGGAAGAATAATTAAATGTTTTAGAATAAATCTTGCTGAAAACATTATGATATTTACATAGTTGAAAGATTAAAATTAATTCCCAAGTATAAGAAATATCTTCTAAATATATATTGATGTTATTGTCATCATCATCATCATCATCACCATTGCTGTAATTATTATCATCATCATTGTTGTTAAGAATAGACTAGACAATTTTTCTGGAATTATTTAGGCACTTGACTGTATAGAAATGTTTGAAATTAAATCATCTTGATGATTCAGTGGTGGAGTAAGACAAAAAACTGAACATTGCTTTTCACATATAGAAATAGCATGGCAGTTACCATAATAAACTGGAGCATGGTACCTTGAATGTGTTTTGAGTTTTTTAAATATATTGATGTTTGTTGATTTTTTCTCTTTTTTGTCTTTGAAAACATTTTTTGTTAAATGGTGTGGTTCTTATACCAATGGAAAATTTTAAATATGTAAAATAAAATGGTTTCAAATTTTTAACAGGAAAGTAAACTATCTCCCTAAATATTTGATAGAGGTACAGATTGATTTCATTAATGGCTGACGCCATTTGACATTCTTTAGATGCACATTTCTGGAATTTGTACCTTTTGACCCACTAATGCTTTTTCCTTTCATGTTAATTTTTCATATCTCAATGTGGTAGTATAGCTACTTGTGGTCAAAATATGAATCTGAGGTACCTATGTCTGCTTTTCTAAGATCCATGAGATATGAAACATTCTTTCTAGCCTCTTTAGACACAAAGTACATTTTGTTAATCTACTTTAATAATTTATTGATGGTAATGGTCTATGTAACACCACCATAAATAAAATAAAGAACATTAAAAATAATTAGCAATTACTTCCTGGGTGACCTTGGACAGGTCAACAACTCTGTTGGCCTCAGTTTCCACATTTGCAAAATGAGAGGATTGGAGATGATTTCAAAGCTCTCTTCTAAATCTGACTTCTGTGATCCTCTATAGTAATATAAAAATCCATCAAACATTAGACTTGCTGATGTCCTTAAAAATCATCTACAAGTCCCTCTTTTTGTAGTGAATAGCTCATATTTCCATTACACTTTAATTTTCATGAAGTACTTTCTGCACAATAATCCAATAAAATCATCTGTCATCTAACAGACTACATAGCACATAGAAGGTGCTTAATAAATATTTGTCAATTGATTAAAAGGAAATTTAAAGTAGTATTAGACCTATTTTATATTATACCCATTATATATACATACATACATACATATATGAGTGTGTGTGTGTGTGTGTGTGTGTGTGTGTGTATGTGTATGAAGGGACTTTCCCAAGGTCACAAGGAGGTCGGTGATATAAAGAACACTAGTAAGATTTATGTCTTATGACACCTTGTCCATAGATCTTTCCAGTACATTGCGGACATTCTTAGAACCCACAAAACAAAGGTCTTTAAGTGTTAGTACCTGTGGTAGAGCACTGGTTTTAAACTAAAAATTACCTTGTCAATGCATGTCCATGACTCTGTAACAAAACAAAGACAAGATTCAGAGACCTTTTGTTTCTTTGACAAGCATTCAAGTTTTCTAACTTTCACATGATTCAGAATTCACAAACAGCTGGTTTGCATTAAGAGGGAAACCTATCTTTACCTGATTTAATTTTAGACTGGTTACCCCGTCTGGATTGATAGCTTGTATCTAATCTGGAAGAAAAGGTCTCCTTTTACATTTCAGTACATTTGTGTCTCATTAGCCAGGTAACATTCTGTTTTACCATCTAATATAACAAGATATGACTGAAAACCTGAGAAAATAAATCATTTGTCAAAAAAGGCATCTACTTTTAATGTGGGTATCTGGTATCTCCTACACTGACTGCATCCAATAGTGCCACAGCCAAAGTCAACATCTGTTTGGGAGAGTTCTTTCCTAGAGTTGATGGCTTCCTCTAACAAAATAATAATTCTGAACAGCTTGGCACATCACTTTCCACTCCAAAAGTATGACATATGATGCTTTATAGCTTCCAATTTGCTTGGAAAGTCTGTGTTTTTCTTGTGTATCATCTTTTCTGTCTTGTTTATATACTTCACCACCTACATGGATTCACACAAAAACATCATAGGATTCCTTTTTTCTTTTTTTGTCCTTAATCAAGACAAACTGTATATAATTCTAAATAACTATCACTGGGGGAAAAGAAGACATTACCAAACTTTGAACCTTCTAAGATGATAAAGGTTGAGATGAGTTCTGGTGAAGACAGTTTCACTACCCTTAGTACTTAGACCTAATAATTTTACATTCCTAGATCCAATTGACAGAATGTCCATGAATTGCCAAGAATAAATTAAACTTCTGAGTTACATAGCCCTATATGGTAGGGTAGAAATTGGGGGAGAATAGAAATCACTATATTTAGAAATATCTATATATAATTTTGTAACATAAGGTGGAGAAACTAAAATCTGTTTTCTGAAACTTTCAAAAAAATCCAAAAAATAATTCAGTGTTAATTTTATACCTTATCATGAAATTGAGAACAGTTTCAATAGTAATCTGTCTAGGGATCTAGTGAACCATTTCCTTGCCTTCATCATTGTTGTTTTCTTTGTTGTCAGTATTGCTGTTTTTCTTATTTTAATCTGTCACTATCCATTCAGAATAGAAATGAGGGAAACATATCAAGTATCCTTTTACTAGGGATAGAGCATTGACCCTGGAGTCAGGAGGACCTGAGTTCAAATGTGTTCTCAGACACTTGATACTTACTAGCTGATCTGAGTGGCACCAAGATGACAGAAATACAAATTCAAAAAGAAGAAATTTGTTTTGTTTATTTAATTTTAAGAATGCAGTATAAAAACCATGCAAAATTTGACTAAATTAGAAAATATTGATAACTTATATGAAGAAAGAACTCAATCAGAATTTGCTTCTCTTCACTTTTCAAAATTAATTTTTTTTCCATCATGCTACTTTATTCAAAAATTTTGATATAAACTAATGCTTGCAGAAAATTTAAAAAATTCATATGCCTCATCATATATTTGTTTAAAAAAAAGTAAGCATGAGTTAAGTTGAAAACTGTCAGCATCAATAAAAAAGAAATTTTCATGCTTATAAAAATGACCTTTTCCATGTGGTAGCAGTTATGACAACATGCAATAAATAGACAATATTTTAGTACCTAAGTAAGTAAAGATCTTTCTGAACCATCGGGTTCACTCTGCCCTACCTTGCAAAATTATTACCAGAGCATAAGTTTACGTTATTGTTGCAGGAGAGTTGAATACTACTCCAAATCATTTCATTCTAAGATACTTTGTATATAATATATCCTCCTATTATGCGTTTCCTAATCTAGGTCTATCTAAATGAAAGAACTCACTAAGTTTTGCCTTAGTTTAAATATTAGCATTTTATTCAAGCACAATTTACAAATTTAAGTTTGAAAGGATCCCAAAGATAACTTACTCCAACTTCTTCTTTTTACAGATGAGTGAATTTATAAAGCTCAGAGAAAGGAAACACCATAGATAATATAATCCTTAAAGTCTCTCCTATCTTAAATGTCTATGAAAAGTGATATACTGTAATGAATACCAATGTTGAAGTCAGAAGACATGGATTCAAGTCCTCATCAAGCTATTTGCTAGTTTTGGAACTGTGCCCAAATAAGGAGTAAATCTGAATTATGTTAAACTGTCTCCTAGTTCTAAATATGTGGTCTATTATTGCCAATAAGATTGCAAAATATTGCTCACATACACAACTTTTGCACATGGATTGGAAAATCGAATAGGTTCCATTATGATTGAAAGTAACTTTGTTAAGTTACTCAGTAAGCATTATGATATTTTCTTTCTCCCGGTATAGCTCTCTCTCCAATTCAGCATTTCATGTGGGAGCAGAAGAGCCCTTCATTATTTTACTTTGGAACGCATCAAAAAGATGAAGGATTTATTTTTAAATGGTGTTAAATCTACAAGTGACTAAAGAATCTTTCATACCCAAAATACCCTAAATGAAGGAGGGAAGGGGGGGAAAACATCTGTAAGTTAGAAAGAACAGTCTGCAATCAAAAAATGTGTCAGACTTTCCATTAGTCCACTGCTATGAGAACAGTTGGCAAGGTTATAGTTCTACATTGGTAGAAATACAATTAAATTAAATGTTAAAATGAAGTCTCCTTTTTTACCTTCAAATAGGGGTGAAAGGAGAGGGAGCATCTGATTTCCTTTCAATCATCTAAAACCTATAAGGAAGTAAAATAGATCTTTTAGATTTAGAATCTTCCCTAAGAGATTAGTGGTCAAATGACAGGAACAATTTTCAGGATAAATACACCCTATCAGTAGTCTTATTTTTTAAATTCCCCAAACTACTACTAATAAAAATAAACAAAAATTAAAACCTCTCTGAGATTTCATCCCTACATAATTGTAAAATATGAAAATAGTCAATGTTAGGGAAATTGTAGCAATATTTAATGTACTTTTGGTGGCACTGTGAATTTGTCCATCTTATTTAATTTCACTTGTACAATTCTTTGTTGGCAATTTTTTACAACCCTGCAACCCAGACATCTCTTCCTTGCTCATTTGGTCAAATTAAAATTCACTTCTCTGAGAGTTGTAGACATACAGCTTCACTGCAAGAATATTGACATTAAAAAGATGGGCAAAAGGGGCGGCTAGGTGGCGTAGTGGATAAAGCACCAGCCTTGGAGTCAGGAGTACCTGGGTTCAAATCCCATCTCAGACACTTAATAATTACCTAGCCATGTGGCCTTGGCCAAGCCACTTAACCCCGTTTGCCTTGCAAAAAAAAACCTAAAAAAAAAAAGATGGGCATTGTTTCAGGGATAGGCTTAGGTGCATTAAAAACAACTTTTCAGTTTCGCCAAGAAAATCCTATATGCCCTCTTCTTGGTACAGTCTAGGCTGAGATCATCATTCATTCATATTTAGCAATTGTTATCTAAATTTAGATTACAGAAATATCTTTTTATATATCATTATAAGTAATATAGATCTAATAATTATATATCTAGATTTATAGTTGATATGATACTATAAATGGATGATTATATAAATATATCTAATATGTGATTAGAAAGCCATTGTAAATCAATTATATACACATAAATATAAATGATAAATGCAGAGATAGAGTATGCATTCAAATTGCAAATCATAATTTGTGCAATAAGCATTCTTCATCCATTTAGTTTTTTCTATGTAGTTAGTTCAAATTTTTATTAATTATTGCCATTTTTTAAAAAGTTCCCAATATTTGCAGAATGCAGTCAGTTCCAAATTATCTGCAAGTAGGAGAGTCTTGAAAACCTCACTATCTATAAGGAATCACTATTCTATTTGAATTATGTCTTGGATATTTATTTTGACAATGGCAAATTCTTTTTATGATCTTATATCTCCCCATTTTATATTTTTATTGTTGTTGTTCAGTCATTTTTCAGTTATTTACAACTCTTCATGCTCATTTGAGGTTTTCTTAGAAAAGATAGTAGAGTGCTTTGCCGTTTACTTCTCAAATTCATTTTACAGATGAATAACTAAGATAAACAGGGTAAAGTGACTTTCCCAGAGCAGGGCAAGTAAAGTCTCTGAGGCCAGATTTGAACTTAGGAAGATGAGTCTTCCTGATTCCCAAACAGTTGTGCCATCTGACCGTCTCTTTTTATACTTACCTTGATAATAATCAATGATTAATTGAGTAAAATTATCTGTCTTTCGTCCTATCAAAAGAATATTATACCATCTTAACTTATCTAAGAAAACCACCATATTGATTGAAACAGAACCTAGTTTAAGGTGATATAATGATAAACAAAAAATTAAAATAAATACAGCGAACTCTGGAATTTTTATATATTATAGTAGTTGCTTATAATTATGCTGTCTATTATGAAATATTGCTCATAAAAACCTGCCTTTCCCTTCTAATAACATCTTCAAGTATTCTTTAGATATGTGGGTATATGAGTTGAACAATTATATAATAAAATATATATTATATATGTGTATATATTACATGAAAGTTGAACTATAAGCTTATAGTTATTGAGGTAATCTTGGTCACATTTTTTGGTAATAGAAAGACAAGAGCACATTTTTTCCTATCCATTTAATATTTTCCTTTCATTCAACTGAGAATTAATCTCTTTGCCCTCAAGCTTGTTTTACTTCCAGAATGGAACTCTTCAGCAAAGGTTTCTTTTCCCATATTTCCTTTTTTTTAGTGATAATTTTTTACTTCCTCTATAATCCATTTCATGTTGCATCTAAAAGTAGTTATTATACTGTCTTGATTGTGAAAGGAGTTTGTTACATTGTTTTATAGATATTTCCTACCTTTTGTTGGCTGTCCTCTTAGTAGTTCTGTCCACTAATACCTTTGGGAATGACTTTGCTTAATATGTCCCTCACTAATATATGAATTTATTTTTCTTTCAACTATTTTCACTATTTTATGAGGTAATAATTCTCAAAAACCAAACATTTTTTCTACTCTAAACCAATGTTGCCTTTGGATACTAGCTCTTTCCACCTGGCAGATAGACCAGGTATTTGCTGACTAAAGTGAATTTTAGTCTCTTTTTATTTCTTTGTAATGGCAATTGATTTATATTGGTTATATTTCTATACAACATTTTCATAACTTGTGTGGAAATTCTTTCTTCCACATTTCCCTTTTGGGGGCATAAATAGCCTATTTAAATAGGTCAGAGTTTGATTCTACACATCTCTTTTTAAAATTTTATTTTCTTATGGTTTCATATAAATTTTGATCTCTACCTGAAATATCAGTGTTATGAACAATAAAAATAGCTCATAATAGCTAATTTTTATATAGTACTTCAATATTTGTAAAGCATTTTATGTATATTAACCAGTTCAGATGGTTGATTCAGAAATAATTCCTATATCAATAATGAGTTGTGGCTTGCCTATTAATATTCAGCAAATTTCATTTCTTATTATTTTAAGGTATTCCATATGTGAATGACTTCAATTATTTTCTCATAGAAAAGTATTCCCAATATATAAAAAAGTGGAATTCTGTGTACTCCGCAAGTCTTTAGTCACCTTCCTTATTCCTGAACTATATTTTATAACATTTTTTCCACTCTCACCTATGCTGATTTTTTGTTGAAAACTCCAATTCCCAAAGGATTTTCCAGTTTAATTTTCCTGATTTCATTGAGTTGCTCATGTTTCCTCATCTTCTGCAATAGATTTTTGCACATAACCTCCAATTATTTTCATGATTGTCATTTTCAAAATCCTTATCCTGAGTACT